>NC_137102.1:62658751-62663751 GCF_949357685.1 Gobio gobio
GGTCAGCGCATGCTCAGGGTCACAGAGCGGGGTCAGCGCATGCTGAGGGTCACCGAGCGGGGTCAGCACATGCTCAGGGTCACAGAAGTCGCCAACTTTCTGCAGAGTCAAGAGCTCCAGACCTCCAAACTTCTGTGGCCTTCAGATCAAGAACAGTGTGTAGAGCTTCATGGAATGGGTTTCCATGGCCGAGCAGCTCATCCAAGCCTAACATCACCAAGTGCAATGCAAAGCGTGGGATGCAGTGGGGTAAAGTGCGCCGCTACTGGACTGGTTTAGATGTCATATGCGTTTCTCATTCATCTTGTGTTAATCAATGGCCAATGGAGCTCGTGGGATCTCACACTGACATCCATCACACACACACACACACACACACACACACACACACACACACACACACACACACACACACACACACACACACACACACACACACACCACACACACACATGCACACACACACACACACTCACACACACACACACACTCACTCACACACACACACACACACACATCCACACACACACACACACACACACAGATGCATACACACACACACACTCACTCTCACACACACACCTGTCAACACACGGCTGAACACACACACCAACTGCACTCGCAACCGAGCAAACTCAAATCTGCATTACAGAGTGTGTGTGTTTGTGTGTGTAAATGTGTGTGTGTGAGTGTGTGCGTGTGTGAGTGTGTGCGTGTGTGTGCGTGTGAGTGTGTGTGTGTGTATGTATGAGTGTGTGTGTGTGTGTGTGTGTGAGAGTGAGTGAGTATGTGTGTGAGAGAGAGTGTGTGTGTGTGTGTGTGTGTGTGTGTGAGTGTGTAAGTGTGTGTGTGTGTGTGAGAGAGAGAGTGTGTGTGTGTGTGTGTCACAGTCGTTTTAAATGAATCAGACGCTGATCTAACATTAGGGCTGGGCGATAAAACGATAACGATATGGATCGCGATAGACACGTAATTGATATCAATAGAAAATGCGTTCGATAAAACCTTCGATCATGTTTTTTTCTTCGTCGGAAGAAGAAACCAGAGGTTGTGAAGCAAGTTTGGTTGCATGAACAAAGGAGGGAGGAAATTGTTGATAAATCAGGAAAACGAGTCGCTCGCCAGTGTGGCAGTTTAGAGGATTGTATAAGTCTGACCGCCGTCGTCTGCTAAGACTGGCCACACCACACCCTTGTTTCTCCACCTTAAGCCTTGTTTATACTCTCGTCTGGCTCCTCCAATGACAGCGCTCCGTTCGTTTGGGGGCGTGTTTATACTTGACGCGCTCGCCATTGTGCTATTCTTGACTTTGGCTGAATCCGAAATCGCCCCCTAAACCCTCAATTGCTCCCTAAACCCTCAATCGCTCCCTAAACCCTCAATCGCTCCCTAAACCCTCAATCGCTCCCTAAACCCTCAATCGCCCCCTAAACCCTCAATCGCTCCCTAAACCCTCAATCGCTCCCTAAACCCTCAATCGCCCCCTAAACCCTCAATGCCTGTTCCCTACTGTAGTCCACTAATGCAGTTCAGACTGAATGAAGACAAGTGAGTGAATTCGGACTTATTGCAGTGCATTGTGGGATAGAATGAGTGACTCAATAACGTCCACTATGGTTTCGGACACCACTACAGACGGCTGCTCCCTCAAATAGTGCCCTATGTAGGGTATAGGGGGCGATGTCAGATAGTGCCCTATGTAGGGTATAGGGGGCGATGTCAGATAGTGCCCTATGTAGGGTATAGGGGGCGATGTCGGATAGGGCCCTATGATGTCAGATAGTGCCCTATGTAGGGTATAGGGGGCGATGTCAGATAGTGCCCTATGTAGGGTATAGGGGGCGATGTCAGATAGTGCCCTATGTGGGGTATAGGGGGCGATGTCAGATAGTGCCCTATGTAGGGTATAGGGGGCGATGTCAGATAGTGCCCTATGTAGGGTATAGGGGGCGATGTCAGATTCAGCCTTTGATTGGACATGGAGAGGTGATGTTACTCTGCATCAGGGCCTCATGATAAAGCATCTAAACACTACAGAAATAGCGGAGGCTCCGCCCCCTAATGTGAGAGATCACTGTGAAGTGTTCATTGTGATTTTAGACGTGTTTATATTTTAATTATTTGAGTGTTTCCACGGTCGACATTTCTGCCGTTATACCTGAGGGGATTATAATCAGAGGAAGGTTAAATTTAAAATAAAAATGTTTAAATGTAAAATATTTATCTCCTGGTCTTTACTCCTAGGTCATAAAAATATCAATAATTATCGATATCGACCGATAGAAAAACGCTTATATCGTGATCCAGTTTTCAGTTTTCAGCCCCATCTGACAGCTCAATCTACGGCTGATCTTCTCTCCTGGATTATTCAATCTTTAATAAATCACTGTGGCTCATATCTTTAGTTCCCGAGGAATGAAACATTAAAAATACATCGTTTTAAAATTTCCTTGAGCCAAAAGATGATTTTAACCCTAATCACGATCTTAGAGCTGTTATTAGTGCCTTATGAACATGAACACACACCGGATTATAACTTATTGACTCATTGACTGATGTTTCCTGCTCTTGTGAATGAAGTCTGTAAATTTGAAGGCCAAAAGATCAATATTAAAGAGCAAATGAGGAACAGAGCGACAGAACATCTGCTCTCAACCGTTACTCGACCCTACAGGGGTCCAATCTGCTGAGGTCAGAGGTCAGAGGTCAGCGCGGCGGCATATGGACACGGGAGCGAAGCTCACACGACACACTCAATAATCAGAAACACTGCTGATCTGATCAGATTAGAGTCGAAGTTTCAAGAATCAGCACTGAACTGAACAATCACTGAACTGAACAATCACTGAACTGAACAATCACTGAACTGAATCAACACTGAACTGAATCAACACTGAACTGAATCAACACTGAACTGAACAATCACTGAACTGAATCAACACTGAACTGAATCAACACTGAACTGAACAATCACTGAACTGAATAATCACTGAACTGAACAATCACTGAACTGAATCAACACTGAACTGAATCAACACTGAACTGAACAATCACTGAACTGAACAATCACTGAACTGAACAATCACTGAACTGAATCAACACTGAACTGAATCAACACTGAACTGAACAATCACTGAACTGAACAATCACTGAACTGAACAATCACTGAACTGAATCAACACTGAACTGAATCAACACTGAACTGAACAATCACTGAACTGAATCAACACTGAACTGAATCAACACTGAACTGAACAATCACTGAACTGAATCAACACTGAACTGAATCAACACTGAACTGAATCAACACTGAACTGAACCAACACTGAACTGAACAATCACTGAACTGAACAATCACTGAACTGAATCGACACTGATCCGAATCGACACTGATCCGAATCGACACTGATCCGAATCGACACTGAACTGAACAATCACTGAACTGAACAATCACTGAACTGAATCGACACTGATCCGAATCGACACTGATCCGAATCGACACTGATCCGAATCGACACTGATCCGAATCGACACTGATCCGAATCGACACTGATCCGAATCGACACTGATCCGAATCGACACTGATCCGAATCGACACTGATCCGAATCGACACTGATCCGAATCGACACTGAACCGAATCGACACTGATCCGAATCGACACTGAACCGAATCGACACTGATCCGAATCGACACTGATCCGAATCGACACTGATCCGAATCGACACTGATCCGAATCGACACTGATCCGAATCGACACTGAACCGAATCGACACTGATCCGAATCGACACTGAACCGAATCGACACTGATCCGAATCGACACTGATCCGAATCGACACTGAACTGAACAGACACTGAACTGAACAATCACTGAACTGAACAATCACTGAACTGAACAATCACTGAACTGAACAATCACTGAACTGAACAATCACTGAACTCAATCACTGAACTGAACAATCACTGAACCGAATCGACACTGAACCGAATCGACACTGAACCGAATCGACACTGAACTGAATCGACACTGAACTGAATCGACACTGAACTGAATCGACACTGAACTGAATCGACTCTGAACTGACTCGAACTGACTCGACTCTGAACTGACTCGACTCTGAACCGAATCGACACTGAACCGAATCGTCACTGAATCGAATAGACACTGAATCGAATAGACACTGAACTGAATAGACACTGAACTGAATAGACACTGAACTGAATCATCACTGAACTGAATAGACACTGAACTGAATCATCACTGAACTGAATCATCACTGAACTGAATCGACTCTGAACTGAATCGACTCTGAACTGAATCTACTCTGAACTGACTCGACTCTGAACTGACTCGACTCTGAACTGACTCGACTCTGAATTAAAGCAGAATCTGAATGCGTCTCATATTTGCTGAAGTTTGATCACTGATTCTGTTATCGTCCTGTTTATGACTGTGAATGATCTGGACTGTGAATCTGACTGGACTTGATTCGGTGTGAGTCGAATCAAAGCATCTGTTACAGAAACCCTCTGAGTGACTCACTTCATGTGGACGATGCTCTGAGGACAGGATGACTCCTAATGGCCTGTGAAGCTGCTCTGAAGCAAGTACACTACAATGAGCAGGTCACTAATGCAGGATAAACATTCCCAGTGCATTAGTTCATATAGACCAGTTCCTCCTGGACTGAGCCCATACGATCATAACCCGTCTGTCTCTCCAGTCTCAGGGTTAGGCCTGAGCAAGATCCAGCAGAGAAACCTGAGCCGGCCCGGCCATTAGCAGAGGCTGTATTCCCTCACGCCCTCACTAGTGTTCACTCAGATAACCCACTCAGCTCTGAGAGCAGCGGCCATCTTCTCTACATCTCTCCTGCAATCTCTCTCTCACTCAGCTGTCAGTCAAATCAGTCCAGACGCATCAGAGAGCCGAGGCTCCTCCCCTCAGCGAATCACACACACAGGCTGAGGTCACCTGACACAGCTGTCAATCAACGGCTC
>NC_137102.1:62668751-62713751 GCF_949357685.1 Gobio gobio
GTTATAAGTGGTTGTCAGGGTGTTGCCAAGGTGCTATGAGTGATTGTCAGGGTGTTGCTAAGGTACTCTGAGTGATTGTCAAGGTGTTGCTAAGGTACTCTGAGTGATTGTCAAGGTGTTGCTAAGGGTGTTGCTAAGGTGCTCTGAGCGATTGTCAGTTAATTCTACTGTGTTATAAGTGGTTGTCAGGGTGTTGCCAAGGTGCTCTGAGCAGTTGTCAGGGTGTTGCTAAGGTGCTATGAGCAATTGTCAGGGTGTTGCTAAGGTGCTATGAGTGATTGTCAAGGTGTTGCTAATGTACTCTGAGTGATTGTCAAGGTGTTGCTAAGGTTGTTGCTAAGGTGCTCTGAGCGATTGTCAGGGTGTTGCTAAGGGTGTTGCTAAGGTGCTCTGAGTGATTGTCAAGGTGTTGCTAAGGTACTCTGAGTGATTGTCAAGGTGTTGCTAAGGTACTCTGAGTGATTGTCAGGGTGTTGCTAAGGTACTCTGAGTGATTGTCAAGGTGTTGCTAAGGGTGTTGCTAAGGTGCTCTGAGCGATTGTCAGGGTGTTGCTAAGGGTGTTGCTAAGGTACTCTGAGTGATTGTCAAGGTGTTGCTAAGGGTGTTGCTAAGGTGCTCTGAGTGATTTTCAGGGTGTTGCTAAGGGTGTTGCTAAGGTGTTATGAGCGGTTGTCAGGGTGTTGTCAAGGTGCTCCGAGTACAGTGAATATCTGAAATATTCATTGCGCATCTGTGGGATTTTTTCAGCCGTGTTGACGTCCATCATGTGAAAACCGTAGTAAAGCAACAGCACTTTCAGTGTTTCTGAAGCGATATCTATTTAAAATCACACACTGAACAGCTGTTCTCATGATAAAGCCTATATCAAACACTCTTCTTCTGCACACTTCAGAAACAGACACGGTTAATCCCACAATGATCTCGGCTGTTTTCAGAAACTCATCATAAGAATAGAATTTCTCAGACTTTAACAGAGTAAAGGCGTATTCATGTGCCCTGAACCGGAAGTGTGTCCACACTGAGAGAATCTGACAGCTGAGATCATCTCCTCACAAATACACCTTAGCAACACCCTGGCAACCGCGGCAAATCATAACAAACAATTAATATCAAACGATGATTTTTCACAGCTCAAGTGAGTGATTTCTCCATGAGTAGAGATGAGACTCTGAGTATCGACCAGACCATAATAAGCGGATGTGTAGAATCATGATTTCTATGCGCGCGCACGGGCTTTGTTAGAAACTGCTGGTGATTTTCCTTCACATGTCCCTGTTCTCTGCCATTCGATCCACACAGAACACACACACACACACACACACACACACCGATCTCACGGCTCTTATCCGGAGAGAGGAAGAGGCTCGAGCGCGACCTGAACAAAGACGCAAACGCGTCAGATCCAAGAGCCAGAGAAATACTCCAATAAACACACGCATTTCCTCCAATAAACACACACATTTCCTCCGCTAAACACACGCACAGACACACACTCTCCAGCACCGCGGCTCCGGTGATCTGCAGTAACGGCACCGTGAGCAGGTGAAGCGGGATATTCTCCGGTGTAATCCGAGCTCTCGCATCCCTTTCTCTCTCTCATGCGAACACGCACTCGACTCTCACGCGTTGCCGGATAAAGCGCGTTACCTGCGGGGCGGCGGAGCGTCGGAGCGGGGCTCGGGCATCCCGTTCTCAGGCACACACACGGATCTCCATCTCCAGAAGCCTCGGGAGATTCTCGGGCTCGTTGATGTCATCGATGCTCGCAGGCAGCAGCCTCTCCTCCTTGGTACCCTCCTCCTCCTCCTCCTCCTCCTCCTCCTCCTCCTCCTCCTCCTCGCACCCTGGCGCGCGCGCCCTCCTCCCAGGAATGACGTGACGGAAAGCGCGTTCACGACCCTTCAGCGCGCCTCCAGAAACAATGGAGATTATTTAGGTGAAGAAATTAGTGTTTCTTCCTCCAAAAGATGAAAATAACGCGCGACTTCTCTCTCATAATCAGCCAATCTTCATTTCTGCCACATGAGGAGCAATCATGCTCTCCTTATGACATTCAAATTAGGATATTAAGTCATAATAATGAGATTCAAGTCTTTTTAAGCACTGTGTCAACATAATTTCGATTTTTTTTGGGGGGGGGGGGGGGGGGGTACAGAGTTATGATTTACAAAAACATTTGACAAACTGATAAAAATGTTTTTTTTTTAGACCATGATATTTAAACATGGAGAATTATATTCTAGTCTGCTCAATGTTAAAGATCTGTTTAAAACACGTTATTAAAGAAATGACAGCACTGGATCAGAGTGAGATGTTCTCAGAGATACACACACACACACACACACACACACACACACACACACACACACACACACACACACACACACACACACACACACACACACACAGTTCGCTGATCAGCTCTATTTCACCTCAGAATCACACAATAGATCCGCGGCTGCGGGCGCGCGCCCTCTGCTGGTCGCGACGCGCGTGATGCTCCAGCGCGCGCTGACGTCACTCGAGCGCACCTGCCGTCATAATGGGCTCCATTGTGTTATCATCTGACCCGAGGGCAGCTGGAGGGTCACCGAGATCAGGCTGTAGTTCAGTCAGGACATTACTGTGTGTGTGTGTGTGTGTGTGTGTGTGTGTGTGTGTGTGTGTGTGTGTGTGTGTGTGTGTGTGTGTGTGTGTGTGTGTGTGTGTGTGTGTGTGTGTGTGTGTGTGTGTGTGTGTGTGTGTGTGTGTGTGTGTGTGTGTGTTCAGATAAACAATAGCACTGGCAGATGTTAGTCTGAGCTGAGCTTAAGGGAGTGTGTTTTGCTCCAAACAGCACAATATTTACATCTGATTATATTTAAACAATCATATTTTCAAAATGCATCCATTCATATTGCTTACAATCAGCGTATATCTGCTCCTCTGATTATGAACATGGTTAAAATATGGCTAGCAATATTCAGTGAGTTATGTGATCTAAACAAACTTGACATTTACATTTTTAAAATGTATTAATGATAAACATATAACCCTGGTTATTGAATATAAAACACATGACGTTTTAATCCATAAAAGTGCATCAATCCATCATAAAAGTGCATCTGTCCATCATAAAAGTGCATCTATCCATCATAAAAGTGCATCTGTCCATCATAAAAGAGCATCTATCCATCATAAAAGTGCATCAATCCATCATAAAAGTGCATCTATCCATCATAAAAGTGCATCTATCCATCATAAAAGTGCAACTATCCATCATAAAAGTGCATCTGTCCATCATAAAAGAGCAACTATCCATCATAAAAGAGCAACTATCCATCATAAAAGAGCAACTATCCATCATAAAAGTGCATCTGTCCATCATAAAAGTGCATCTGTCCATCATAAAAGTGCAACTATCCATCATAAAAGTGCATCTGTCCATCATAAAAGAGCAACTATCCATCATAAAAGAGCAACTATCCATCATAAAAGAGCAACTATCCATCATAAACCACCAGCATGTTTCCTGCCACACCAGAGGAAACAAAACCTTAGACCATGTTTACACAAACATGGCTGGCGCTTACGTTGCGACACCCCTCCCCCACCTGGGACAGTCAGATCACCTGTCTTTGTTCCTCATCCCCAAATATTCACCCCTCATCAACCGTGTGAAGCCATCAGTGAAGACCATCAAGGTGTGGCCTGCGGGGGCAGACTCCACACTCCAGGAAAGGTTTCTACACACAGACTGGAGTATGTTTGCTTCTCAAGCCACCAGTGGTGCTCACACGGACATTGACTCATTCACTTCCTCTGTATTGGATCATATACCACCATTGACAGTGTTACAACCCAGAAACAGATCACCACATACCCAAATCAGAAGCCATGGATGAACAGGGAAGTTCGACTCCTGCTGAAGTCACGCAATACTGCCTTCAGATCAGGAGATGCACAAGCCTACAGTACGTCCAGAGCTAACCTGAAGAGGGGCATCAAAAAGGCCAAGCACTGCTACAAGCTTAAGATTGAGGGTCACTTTTCCAACTTTGACCCTCAACGCATGTGGCAGGGCATCCAGGCCATCAGTGACTACAAACCCCCCCACTCCACCCCCGCAGCCACTGATGTCAACTTCCTGAACGAGCTAAATTACTTTTATGCTCGTTTTGAAAGAGACAACAGAGAAACTGCCACCAAGCTCAAACCCTCAGCTGACCCACCAATCACACTCTCCTCCACAGATGTCTGCAAGGCACTGAGCCGGATCAGCGCGCACAAGGCTGCTGGACCAGACAACATCCCTGGACGTGTGCTCAGGGCATGTGCGGAGCAGCTCGCTGGGGTTTTTACAGACATTTTCAACCTGTCTCTTGCCCAAGCAGCTGTACCTTCATGCTTTAAACGCACGTCCATTGTGCCAGTGCCAAAACACTCTAACCCGAGGTGCCCTAATGACTACCGCCCTGTAGCACTCACACCCATCGTCATGAAGTGCTTTGAGCGGCTGGTCCTGGAACACCTAAAAGACTCTCTACCATCCACACTGGACTCACACCAGTTTGCCTACCGCAGCAATAGGAGCACAGAGGATGCCGTTTCCATGGCACTGCACTCTGTGCTCACTCACCTGGACAATAAAAACACTTACGCACGCATGCTGTTTGTTGACTTCAGCTCAGCATTCAACACTGTCATCCCAACCAAGTTAATAGCCAAACTTGGAGACCTGGGCATCAACACTTCAATGTGCAACTGGATTTTGGACTTCCTAACTGACAGACCCCAGAATGTTCGTTCAGGATCCACCTGCTCCACATCCATCACACTCAACACTGGTGTACCACAGGGCTGTGTGCTAAGCCCGTTTCTCTACTCCCTCTTCACCTCCGACTGCAAGCCTGTGTATGGATCTAATTCTATCGTCAAGTTTGCGGACGACACTACGGTGATTGGTCTCATCAGCAACAACGATGAGACTGCCTATAGGGAGGAGATCCAGCACCTGGCCACATGGTGCGCTGATAATAACCTGCTCCTCAACACCACCAAAACGAAGGAGCTCATCGTGGACTTCAGGAAGGAGTCAAGAGGCACACACGACACCATCCACATCAATGGAATGGCTGTTGAACGTGTCTCCAGTTTCAAGTTCCTGGGGATCCACATCTCGGCGGACATGTCGTGGACGACCAACACCTCCAGCCTGGTCAAGAAGGCTCACCAGCGCCTCTTCTTCCTGAGGACACTGAGGAAGAATCAGCTCTCCTCGGCTATCCTGGTGAACTTCTACCACTGCGCAATAGAAAGCATCCTGACCAACTGTGTGGCAGTGTGGTATGGGAGCTGCTCTGTTGCGGAGCGCAAGGCACTGCAGCGGGTGGTGAAAACTGCCCAGCGCATCACAGGGACTCCACTTCCTGCCATCGAGCACATCCAGAGGAAACGCTGTCTGCATCGAGCTCGCAGCATCCTCAAGGACTCCTCTCACCCAGCCCACAGACTGTTTTCTCTCCTGCCCTCCGGCAGGCGTTTCAGGATCCACCGGACCAGGACCAGCAGACTAAAGAACAGTTTTTTCCCCAGAGCGGTCTCCTTACTGAACTCTAACCCCCGTTGATCCACTTCCCTCATATACTGATAACTCTCCTACCTCACATCTGCCTTCACTTTGTTATTTGCACTACCGACTGTTTATTACAGTAACAACTGTTTACTTATGCATTTTGCACTGCCATATCTTAACTGGATGATGCTCATTTGCACTGCCGACTGTTATTTACAGTACCTACTGTTTACATCTGTATTTTGCACCGTACTTTTAACTGTAATATGCAACTACTTTCCACTGCACTTTTACACTTTTTTTCGGATAGCTTCTGTCCATAATTTATTGCACTACCTTAATCCACTGCCATATTCCTCATCTTAGCCTAACATATTGTATACCTCTATCTGTAAAATTCTGTTTATAGTAATAGCCATCGTTATATTATATTATATTCATAGTACATATCCACCTGTAAATTCTGTTTATAGTAATAACCATCTTTCTATTTATAGATATATTTATATATATTCAGTACATATCCATGTCCTGCACTTATGCAAACGTTGTATATCCTGCACTTGCTGCTATTGCACTTCTGGTTAGACCTAAACTGCATTTCGTTGCCTTGTACTTGTGTAATGACAATAAAGTTGAATCTAATCTAATCTAATCTAATCTAATCTAATCTAATCTAATCTAATCTAATCTAATCTAATCTAATCTAATCTAATCTAATCTAATCTAATCTAAAAGTGCATCTATCCATCATAAAAGTGCAACTATCCATCATAAAAGTGCATCTATCCATCATAAAACTGCATCTATCCATCATAAAAGTGCAACTATCCATCATAAAAGTGCATCTATCCATCATAAAAGTGCAACTGTCCATCATAAAAGTGCATCTATCCATCATAAAAGTGCATCTGTCCATCATAAAAGTGCATCTATCCATCATAAAAGTGCAACTATCCATCATAAAAGTGCATCTGTCCATCATAAAAGTGCATCTGTCCATCATAAAAGTGCAACTATCCATCATAAAAGTGCAACTATCCATCATAAAAGTGCATCTATCCATCATAAAAGTGCATCTGTCCATCATAAAAGTGCATCTATCCATCATAAAAGTGCAACTGTCCATCATAAAAGTGCATCTATCCATCATAAAAGTGCAACTGTCCATCATAAAAGTGCATCTATCCATCATAAAAGTGCATCTGTCCATCATAAAAGTGCATCTATCCATCATAAAAGTGCATCTATCCATCATAAAAGTGCAACTGTCCATCATAAAAGTGCATCTATCCATCATAAAAGTGCATCTGTCCATCATAAAAGTGCATCTATCCATCATAAAAGTGCAACTGTCCATCATAAAAGTGCATCTGTCCATCATAAAAGTGCATCTGTCCATCATAAAAGTGCAACTGTCCATCATAAAAGTGCATCTATCCATCATAAAAGTGCATCTGTCCATCATAAAAGTGCATCTATCCATCATAAAAGTGCAACTGTCCATCATAAAAGTGCATCTGTCCATCATAAAAGTGCATCTGTCCATCATAAAAGTGCAACTATCCATCATAAAAGTGCATCTGTCCATCATAAAAGTGCATCTATACATCATAAAAGTGCATCTATCCATCATAAAAGTGCATCTGTCCATCATAAAAGTGCATCTATCCATCATAAAAGTGCATCTATCCATCATAAAAGTGCATCTGTCCATCATAAAAGTGCATCTATCCATCATAAAAGTGCATCTATCCATCATAAAAGTGCATCTGTCCATCATAAAAGTGCATCTGTCCATCATAAAAGTGCATCTATCCATCATAAAAGTGCATCCATCCATCATAAAAGTGCATCTATCCATCATAAAAGTGCATCTATCCATCATAAAAGTGCATCTGTCCATCATAAAAGTGCATCTATCCATCATAAAAGTGCATCTATCCATCATAAAAGTGCATCTATCCATCATAAAAGTGCATCCATCCATCATAAAAGTGCATCTATCCATCATAAAAGTGCATCTATCCATCATAAAAGTGCATCTATCCATCATAAAAGTGCATCTGTCCATCATAAAAGTGCATCTATCCATCATAAAAGTGCATCTGTCCATCATAAAAGTGCATCTATCCATCATAAAAGTGCATCTATCCATCATAAAAGTGCAACTATCCATCATAAAAGTGCAACTATCCATCATAAAAGTGCATCTATCCATCATAAGTGCATCTGTCCATCATAAAAGTGCAACTATCCATCATAAAAGTGCATCTATCCATCATAAAAGTGCATCTGTCCATCATAAAAGTGCATCTATCATCATAAAAGTGCATCTATCATCATAAAAGTGCATCTATCCATCATAAAAGTGCATCCGTCCATCATAAAAGTGCAACTATCCATCATAAAAGTGCAACTATCCATCATAAAAGTGCATCTGTCCATCATAAAAGTGCATCTATCCATCATAAAAGTGCATCTGTCCATCATAAAAGTGCAACTATCCATCATAAAAGTGCATCTATCCATCATAAAAGTGCATCTGTCCATCATAAAAGTGCATCTATCATCATAAAAGTGCATCTATCATCATAAAAGTGCATCCATCCATCATTAAAGTGCATCCGTCCATCATAAAAGTGCATCTATCCATCATAAAAGTGCATCTGTCCATCATAAAAGTGCATCTGTCCATCATAAAAGTGCATCTATCCATCATAAAAGAGCATCTATCCATCATAAAAGTGCATCTGTCCATCATAAAAGTGCATCTATCATCATAAAAGAGCATCTATCATCATAAAAGTGCATCTATCATCATAAAAGTGCATCCGTCCATCATATAAGTGCATCTGTCCATCATAAAAGTGCATCTATCATCATAAAAGAGCATCTATCCATCATAAAAGTGCATCTATCCATCATAAAAGTGCATCTATCCAACATAAAAGTGCATCTGTCCATCATAAAAGTGCATCTGTCCCTCATAAAAGTGCATCTGTCCATCATAAAAGTGCAACTATCCATCATAAAAGTGCATCTGTCCATCATAAAAGTGCACCTATCCATCATAAAAGTGCATCTGTCCATCATAAAAGTGCATCTGTCCATCATAAAAGTGCATCTGTCCATCATAAAAGTGCATCTGTCCATCATAAAAGTGCATCTATCCATCATAAAAGTGCATCTATCCATCATAAAAGTGCATCTATCCATCATAAAAGTGCATCCATCCATCATAAAAGTGCATCTATCCATCATAAAAGTGCATCTATCCATCATAAAAGTGCATCTATCCATCATAAAAGTGCATCTGTCCATCATAAAAGTGCATCTGTCCATCATAAAAGTGCATCTGTCCATCATAAAAGTGCAACTATCCATCATAAAAGTGCATCTGTCCATCATAAAAGTGCATCTATCCATCATAAAAGTGCATCTGTCCATCATAAAAGTGCATCTGTCCATCATAAAAGTGCATCTGTCCATCATAAAAGTGCATCTGTCCATCATAAAAGTGCATCTATCCATCATAAAAGTGCATCTATCTATCATAAAAGTGCATCTGTCCATCATAAAAGTGCATCTGTCCATCATAAAAGTGCAACTATCCATCATAAAAGTGCATCTGTCCATCATAAAAGTGCATCTGTCCATCATAAAAGTGCATCTGTCCATCATAAAAGTGCATCTGTCCATCATAAAAGTGCATCTGTCCATCATAAAAGTGCATCTATCCATCATAAAAGTGCATCTGCCCATCATAAAAGTGCATCTATCCATCATAAAAGTGCATCTGTCCATCTGTCCATCATAAAAGTGCATCTATCATCATAAAAGAGCATCTATCCATCATAAAAGTGCATCTATCATCATAAAAGTGCATCTGTCCATCATAAAAGTGCATCTGTCCCTCATAAAAGTGCATCTGTCCATCATAAAAGTGCAACTATCCATCATAAAAGTGCATCTGTCCATCATAAAAGTGCAACTATCCATCATAAAAGTGCATCTGTCCATCATAAAAGTGCATCTGTCCATCATAAAAGTGCATCTGTCCATCATAAAAGTGCATCTATCCAACATAAAAGTGCATCTGTCCATCATAAAAGTGCATCTATCCAACATAAAAGTGCATCTGTCCATCATAAAAGTGCATCTGTCCCTCATAAAAGTGCATCTGTCCATCATAAAAGTCCAACTATACATCATAAAAGTGCATCTGTCCATCATAAAAGTGCATCTATCCATCATAAAAGTGCATCTGTCAAGTGCATCTGTCCATCATAAAAGTGCATCTGTCCATTATAAAAGTGCATCTGTCCATCATAAAAGTGCATCTATCCATCATAAAAGTGCATCTGCCCATCATAAAAGTGCATCTGCCCATCATAAAAGTGCATCTATCCATCATAAAAGTGCATCTGTCCATCATAAAAGTGCATCTGTCCATCATAAAAGTGCATCTGTCCATCATAAAAGTGCCTCTGTCCATCATAAAAGTGCAACTATCCATCATAAAAGTGCATCTGTCCATCATAAAAGTGCATCTATCCATCATAAAAGTGCATCTGTCCATCATAAAAGTGCATCTGTCCATCATAAAAGTGCATCTGTCCATCATAAAAGTGCATCTGTCCATCATAAAAGTGCATCTATCCATCATAAAAGTGCATCTGCCCATCATAAAAGTGCATCTATCCATCATAAAAGTGCATCCATCCATCATAAAAGTGCATCTGCCCATCATAAAAGTGCATCTATCCATTATAAAAGTGCATCTGTCCATCATAAAAGTGCATCTATCCATCATAAAAGTGCATCTGCCCATCATAAAAGTGCATCTGTCCATCATAAAAGTGCATCTATCCATCATAAAAGTGCATCTGCCCATCATAAAAGTGCATCTATCCATCATAAAAGTGCATCTGTCCATCATAAAAGTGCATCTATCCATCATAAAAGTGCATCTGTCCATCATAAAAGTGCAACTATCCATCATAAAAGTGCAACTATCCATCATAAAAGTGCATCTGTCCATCATAAAAGTGCATCTATCCATCATAAAAGTGCATCTGTCCATCATAAAAGTGCATCTGTCCATCATAAAAGTGCATCTGTCCATCATAAAAGTGCATCTGTCCATCATAAAAGTGCATCTATCCATCATAAAAGTGCATCTGCCCATCATAAAAGTGCATCTATCCATCATAAAAGTGCATCTGTCCATCATAAAAGTGCATCTGTCCATCATAAAAGTGCATCTATCCATCATAAAAGTGCATCTGCCCATCATAAAAGTGCATCTATCCATCATAAAAGTGCATCTGTCCATCATAAAAGTGCATCTATCCATCATAAAAGTGCATCTATCCATCAAAAAAGTGCATCTGTCCATCATAAAAGTGCAACTGTCCATCCTAAAAGTGCATCTATCCATCATAAAAGAGCAACTATCCATCATAAAAGAGCAACTGTCCATCCTAAAAGTGCATCTATCCATCATAAAAGTGCATCTATCCATCATAAAAGTGCATCTGTCCATCATAAAAGTGCATCTGTCCATCATAAAAGTGCATCTGTCCATCATAAAAGTGCATCTATCCATCATAAAAGAGCAACTATCCATCATAAAAGAGCAACTGTCCATCCTAAAAGTGCATCTATCCATCATAAAAGTGCATCTATCCATCATAAAAGTGCATCTGTCCATCCTAAAAGTGCATCTATCCATCATAAAAGTGCATCTATCCATCATAAAAGTGCATCTGTCCATCATAAAAGTGCAACTATCCATCATAAAAGTGCATCTATCCATCATAAAAGTGCATCTGTCCATCATAAAAGTGCATCTATCCATCATAAAAGTGCATCTATCCATCATAAAAGTGCAACTGTCCATCATAAAAGTGCATCTATCCATCATAAAAGTGCATCTGTCCATCATAAAAGTGCATCTATCCATCATAAGAGCATCTGTCCATCATAAAAGTGCAACTATCCATCATAAAAGTGCATCTATCCATCATAAAAGTGCATCTGTCCATCATAAAAGTGCATCTATCCATCATAAAAGTGCAACTATCCATCATAAAAGTGCAACTATCCATCATAAAAGTGCAACTATCCATCATAAGAGCATCTGTCCATCATAAAAGTGCAACTATCCATCATAAAAGTGCATCTATCCATCATAAAAGGGCATCTGTCCATCATAAAAGTGCATCCGTCCATCATAAAAGTGCATCCGTCCATCCTAAAAGTGCATCTATCCATCCTAAAAGTGCATCTGTCCATCATAAAAGTGCATCTGTCCATCATAAAAGTGCATCTATCCATCATAAAAGGGCATCTGTCCATCATAAAAGTGCATCCGTCCATCATAAAAGTGCATCCGTCCATCCTAAAAGTGCATCTATCCATCCTAAAAGTGCATCTGTCCATCATAAAAGTGCATCTATCCATCATAAAAGAGCATCTATCCATCATAAAAGTGCATCTGTCCATCATTAAAGTGCATCCGTCCATCCTAAAAGTGCATCTATCCATCCTAAAAGTGCATCTGTCCATCATAAAAGTGCATCTATCCATCATAAAAGAGCATCTATCCATCATAAAAGTGCATCTGTCCATCATAAAAGTGCATCTATCATCATAAAAGAGCATCTATCCATCATAAAAGTGCATCTATCATCATAAAAGTGCATCCGTCCATCATAAAAGTGCATCTGTCCATCATAAAAGTGCATCTATCCATAATAAAAGAGCATATATCCATCATAAAAGTGCATCTATCCATCATAAAAGTGCATCTATCCAACATAAAAGTGCATCTGTCCATCATAAAAGTGCATCTGTCCATCATAAAAGTGCATCTGTCCATCATAAATGTGCATCTGTCCATCATAAAAGTGCATCTGTCCATCATAAAAGTGCATCTGTCCATCATAAAAGTGCATCTATCCATCATAAAAGTGCATCTGCCCATCATAAAAGTGCATCTATCCATCATAAAAGTGCATCTGTCCATCATAAAAGTGCATCTGTCCATCATAAAAGTGCATCTGTCCATCATAAAAGTGCATCTATCCATCATAAAAGTGCATCTGCCCATCATAAAAGTGCATCTATCCATCATAAAAGTGCATCTGTCCATCATAAAAGTGCATCTATCCATCATAAAAGTTCATCTATCCATCATAAAAGTGCATCTGTCCATCATAAAAGTGCATCTGTCCATCATAAAAGTGCATCTATCCATCATAAAAGTGCATCTGCCCATCATAAAAGTGCATCTATCCATCATAAAAGTGCATCTGTCCATCATAAAAGTGCATCTATCCATCATAAAAGTGCATCTGCCCATCATAAAAGAGCATCTATCCATCATAAAAGTGCATCTATCCATCATAAAAGTGCATCTGTCCATCATAAAACTGCATCTGTCCATCATAAAAGTGCATCTATCCATCATAAAAGTGCATCTGCCCGTCATAAAAATGGATCTGTCCATCATAAAAGTGCATCGGTCCATCATAAAAGTGCATCTATCCATCATAAAAGTGCATCTGTCTATCAAAAAAGTGCATCTATCCATCATAAAAGTGCATCTGTCCATCATAAAAGTGCATCTGTCCATCATAAAACTGCATCTATCATCATAAAACTGCATCTGTCCTTCATAAATGTGCATCTATCATCATAAAAGTGACCCTTACAGTGATGACCCTTACAGACCTTACAGTGATGACCCTTACAGTGTTGACCCTTACAGTGATGACCCTTACAGTGATGATCTTTACAGACCTTACAGTGTTGACCCTTACAGTGATGACCCTTACAGTGTTGAACCTTACAGTGTTGACCCTTACAGACCTTACAGTGATGACCCTTACAGTGTTGACCCTTACAGTGATGAGCCTTACAGTGTTGACCCTTACAGTGTTGAACCTTACAGTGTTGACCCTTACAGACCTTACAGTGATGACCCTTACAGTGATGACCCTTACAGACCTTACAGTGTTGAACCTTACAGTGATGATCTTTACAGACCTTACAGTGTTGACCCTTACAGTGATGACCCTTACAGTGATGACCCTTACAGTGATGACCCTTACAGTGTTGACCCTTACAGTGATGACCCTTACAGACCTTACAGTGTTGAACCTTACAGTGATGATCCTTACAGACCTTACAGTGTTGACCCTTACAGTGATGACCCTTACAGTGATGACCCTTACAGTGTTGACCCTTACAGTGTTGACCCTTACAGACCTTACAGTGATGACCCTTACAGACCTTACAGTGATGACCCTTACAGACCTTACAGTGATGACCCTTACAGTGATGACCCTTACAGTGATGACCCTTACAGTGATGACCCTTACAGACCTTACAGTGATGACCCTTACAGACCTTACAGTGATGACCCTTACAGTGATGACCCTTACAGTGTTGACCCTTACAGTGTTGACCCTTACAGACCTTACAGTGTTGAACCTTACAGTGATGATCTTTACAGACCTTACAGTGTTGACCCTTACAGTGATGACCCTTACAGTGATGACCCTTACAGACCTTACAGTGATGACCCTTACAGACCTTACAGTGATGACCCTTACAGACCTTACAGTGTTGACCCTTACAGACCTTACAGTGTTGACCCTTACAGTGATGACCCTTACAGTGATGACCCTTACAGTGTTGACCCTTACAGTGATGACCCTTACAGACCTTACAGTGATGACCCTTACAGTGATGACCCTTACAGTGTTGACCCTTACAGTGATGACCCTTACAGACCTTACAGTGTTGAACCTTACAGTGATGATCCTTACAGACCTTACAGTGTTGACCTTACAGTGATGACCCTTACAGTGATGACCCTTACAGTGATGACCCTTACAGTGTTGACCCTTACAGTGTTGACCCTTACAGACCTTACAGTGATGACCCTTACAGACCTTACAGTGTTGACCCTTACAGACCTTACAGTGATGACCCTTACAGACCTTACAGTGATGACCCTTACAGTGATGACCCTTACAGACCTTACAGTGATGACCCTTACAGACCTTACAGTGATGACCCTTACAGACCTTACAGTGATGACCCTTACAGTGATGACCCTTACAGTGTTGACCCTTACAGTGTTGACCCTTACAGTGATGACCCTTACAGACCTTACAGTGATGACCCTTACAGTGATGACCCTTACAGTGTTGACCCTTACAGTGTTGACCCTTACAGTGATGACCCTTACAGACCTTACAGTGATGACCCTTACAGACCTTACAGTGATGACCCTTACAGTGATGACCCTTACAGTGTTGACCCTTACAGTGTTGACCCTTACAGTGTTGACCCTTACAGTGATGACCCTTACAGACCTTACAGTGTTGACCCTTACAGTGATGACCCTTACAGACCTTACAGTGATGACCCTTACAGTGTTGACCCTTACAGTGATGACCCTTACAATGATGACCCTTACAGACCTTACAGTGATGACCCTTACAGTGATGACCCTTACAGACCTTACAGTGATGATCCTTACAGGCCTTACAGTGTTGACCCTTACAGTGATGACCCTTACAGTGATGACCCTTACAGTGTTGACCCTTACAGTGTTGACCCTTACAGTGATGACCCTTATAGTGATGACCCTTACAGTGTTGACCCTTACAGTGTTGACCCTTACAGTGATGACCCTTACAGACCTTACAGTGATGATCCTTACAGACCTTACAGTGTTGACCCTTACAGTGATGACCCTTACAGTGATGACCCTTACAGTGTTGACCCTTACAGACCTTACAGAGATGACCCTTACAGACCTTACAGTGATGACCCTTACAGACCTTACAGTGATGACCCTTACAGTGATGACCCTTACAGACCTTACAGAGATGACCCTTACAGACCTTACAGTGATGACCCTTACAGACCTTACAGTGATGACCCTTACAGACCTTACAGACCTTACAGAGATGACCCTTACAGACCTTACAGTGATGACCCTTACAGACCTTACAGTGATGACCCTTACAGTGATGACCCTTACAGACCTTACAGTGATGACCCTTACAGTGATGACCCTTACAGTGTTGACCCTTAAAGTGATGACCCTTACAGACCTTACAGAGATGACCCTTACAGACCTTACAGTGATGACCCTTACAGTGATGACCCTTACAAACCTTACAGTGATGACCCTTACAGACCTTACAGTGATGACCCTTACAGACCTTACAGTGATGACCCTTACATACCTTACAGTGATGACCCTTAAAGTGATGAGCCTTACAGTGTTGACCCTTACAGTGATGACCCTTACAGACCTTACAGTGATGACCCTTACAGACCTTACAGTGATGACCCTTACAGACCTTACAGTGTTGACCCTTACAGTGATGACCCTTACAATGATGACCCTTACAGTGTTGACCCTTACAGTGATGACCCTTACAGACCTTACAGTGTTGACCCTTACAGAGATGACCCTTACAGACCTTACAGTGATGACCCTTACAGTGATGACCCTTACAGAACCTACAGTGATGACCCTTACAGACCTTACAGTGTTGACTCTTACAGACCTTACAGTGATGACCCTTACAGACCTTACAGTGATTACCCTTACAGACCTTACAGTGTTGACCCTTACAGACCTTACAGTGATGACCCTTACAGACCTTACAGTGATGACCCTTAGAGACCTTACAGTGATGACCCTTACAGTGATGACCCTTACAGTGATGACCCTTACAGTGATGACCCTTACAGTGATGACCCTTACAGTGATGACCCTTACAGTGATGACCCTTACAGTGATGACCCTTACAGACCTTACAGTGTTGACCCTTACAGACCTTACAGTGATGATCCTTAGAGACCTTACAGTGATGACCCTTACAGACCTTACAGTGATTACCCTTACAGACCTTACAGTGTTGACCCTTACAGACCTTACAGTGATGACCCTTACAGTGATGACCCTTACAGACCTTACAGTGATGACCCTTACAGTGATGACATTTACAGTGATGACCCTTACAGTCCTTACAGTGATGACCCTTAAATTGATGACCCTTAGAGACCTTACAGTGATGACCCTTACAGTGTTGACCCTTACAGACCTTACAGTGATGACCCTTACAGTGATGACCCTTACAGACCTTACAGTGATGACCCTTACAGTGATGACCCTTACAGACCTTACAGTGATGACCCTTACAGTGTTGACCCTTACAGTGTTGACCCTTACAGACCTTACAGTGATGACCCTTACAGACCTTACAGTGATGACCCTTACAGACCTTACAGTGATGACCCTTACAGTGTTGACCCTTACAGTGTTGACCCTTACAGACCTTACAGTGTTGACCCTTACAGACCTTACAGTGATGACCCTTACAGACCTTACAGTGATGACCCTTACATACCTTACAGTGATGACCCTTAAAGTGATGAGCCTTACAGTGTTGACCCTTACAGTGATGACCCTTACAGACCTTACAGTGATGACCCTTACAGACCTTACAGTGATGACCCTTACAGTGTTGACCCTTACAGTGTTGACCCTTACAGTGATGACCCTTACAGTGATGACCCTTACAGACCTTACAGAGAAGACCCTTACAGACCTTACAGTGATGACCCTTACAGTGTTGACCCTTACAGTGATGACCCTTAAAGTGATGACCCTTACAGACCTTACAGTGATGACCCTTACAGACCTTACAGTGATGACCCTTACAGACCTTACAGTATTGACCCTTACAGTGATGAACCTTACAGTGATGACCCTTACAGACCTTACAGTGATGACCCTTACAGTGATGACCCTTACAGACCTTACAGTGATGACCCTTACAGTGATGACCCTTACAGACCTTACAGTGATGACCCTTACAGACCTTAAAGTGTTGATCCTTACAGTGATGACCCTTACAGTGATGACCCTTACAGTGTTGACCCTTACAGACCTTACAGTGTTGACCCTTACAGACCTTACAGTGATGACCCTTACAGACCTTACAGTGATGACCCTTACAGAGATGACCCTTACAGACCGTACAGTGATGACCCTTACAGAGATGACCCTTACAGACCTTACAGTGATGACCCTTACAGACCGTACAGTGTTGATCCTTACAGTGATGACCCTTACAGACCTTACAGTGATGACCCTTACAGTGATGACACTTACAGACCTTACAGTGATGACCCTTACAGACCTTACAGTGATGACCCTTACAGTGATGACCCTTACAGACCTTACAGTGATGACCCTTACAGACCTTACAGTGTTGACCCTTACAGTTATGACCCTTACAGTGATGACCCTTACAGTGATGACCCTTACACACCGTACAGTGTTGATCCTTACAGTGTTGACCCTTACAGACCTTACAGTGATGACCCTTACAGACCTTACAGTGATGACCCTTACAGACCTTACAGTGATGACTCTTACAGACCGTACAGTGATGACCCTTACAGACCTTACAGTGATGACCCTTACAGACCTTACAGTGATGACCCTTACAGACCTTACAGTGATGACCCTTACAGACCTTACAGTGATGACCCTTACAGACCGTACAGTGATGACCCTTACAGACCTTACAGTGATGACCCTTACAGACCGTACAGTGATGACCCTGACAGACCGTACAGTGTTGATCCTTACAGTGATGACCCTTACAGACCTTACAGTGATGACCCTTACAGACCTTACAGTGATGACCCTTACAGACCTTACAGTGATGACCCTTACAGAGATGACCCTTACAGACCGTACAGTGTTGATCCTTACAGTGATGACCCTTACAGACCTTACAGTGATGACCCTTACAGACCTTACAGTGATGACCCTTACAGACCTTACAGTGATGACCCTTACAGACCTTACAGTGATGACCCTTACAGAGATGACCCTTACAGACCGTACAGTGTTGATCCTTACAGTGATGACCCTTACAGACCTTACAGTGATGACCCTTACAGACCGTACAGTGTTGATCCTTACAGTGATGACCCTTACAGACCTTACAGTGATGACCCTTACAGACCTTACAGTGATGACCCTTACAGTGTTGATCCTTACAGACCTTACAGTGATGACCCTTACAGACCTTACAGTGTTGACCCTTACAGTGATGACCCTTACAGTGATGACCCTTACAATGATGACCCTTACAGTGATGACCCTTACAGACCTTACAGTGATGACCCTTAGAGACCTTACAGTGATGATTCTTACAGACCTTACAGTGTTGACCCTTACAGTGATGACCCTTACAGACCTTACAGTGTTGATCCTTACAGGGATGACCCTTACAGACCTTACAGTGATGACCCTTACAGACCTTACAGTGATGACCCTTACAGTGTTGACCCTTACAGACCTTACAGTGATGACCCTTACAGACCTTACAGTGATGACCCTTACAGTGATGACCCTTACAATGATGACCCTTACAATGATGACCCTTACAATGATGACCCTTACAGACCTTACAGTGATGACCCTTACAGACCTTACAGTGATGACTCTTACAGACCTTACAGTGATGACCCTTACAGTGATGACCCTTACAGACCTTACAGTGTTGACCCTTACAGTGATGACCCTTACAGACCTTACAGTGATGACCCTTACAGACTTTACAGTGATGACCCTTACAGACCGTACAGTGTTGATCCTTACAGTGATGACCCTTACAGACCTTACAGTGATGACCCTTACAGACCTTACAGTGTTGACCCTTACAGACCTTACAGTGATGACCCTTACAGTGTTGACCCTTACAGACCTTACAGTGATGACCCTTACAGACCTTACAGTGATGACCCTTACAGTGATGACCCTTACAGTGATGACCCTTACAATGATGACCCTTACAGTGATGACCCTTACAGACCTTACAGTGATGACCCTTACAGTGTTGACCCTTACAGTGATGACCCTTACAGTGATGACCCTTACATACCTTACAGTGATGACCCTTACAGTGTTGACCCTTACAGACCTTACAGTGATGACCCTTACAGACCTTACAGTGATGACCCTTACAGTGATGACCCTTACAATGATGACCCTTACAGTGATGACCCTTACAGTCCTTACAGTGATGACCCTTACAGTGATGACCCTTACAGACCTTACAGTGATGACCCTTACAGTGATTACCCTTACAGACCTTACAGTGTTGACCCTTACAGTGATGATCCTTACAGACCTTACAGTGTTGACCCTTACAGTGATGACCCTTACAGACCTTACAGTGATGACCCTTACAGACCTTACAGTGATGACCCTTACAGTGTTGACCCTTATAGTGATGACCCTTAAAGTAATGACCCTTACAGACCTTACAGTGATGACCCTTACAGACCTTACAGTGTTGACCCTTACAGTGATGAACCTTACAGTGATGACCCTTACAGACCTTACAGTGATGACCCTTACAGTGATGACCCTTACAGTGATGACCCTTACAGACCTTACAGTGATGACCCTTACAGTGATGACCCTTACAGACCTTACAGTGATGACCCTTACAGTGTTGACCCTTACAGTGATGACCCTTACAGTGATGACCCTTACAGACCTTACAGTGATGACCCTTACAGTGTTGACCCTTACAGTGATGACCCTTACAGTGATGACCCTTACAGTGTTGACCCTTACAGTGATGACCCTTACAGACCTTACAGTGATGACCCTTACAGTGTTGACCCTTACAGACCTTACAGTGATGACCCTTACAGACCTTACAGTGATGACCCTTACAGACCGTACAGTGATGACCCTTACAGACCTTACAGTGATGACCCTTACAGACCGTACAGTGATGACCCTTACAGACCTTACAGTGATGACCCTTAGAGACCTTACAGTGATGACCCTTACAGACCTTACAGTGTTGATCCTTACAGTGATGACCCTTACAGACCTTACAGTGATGACCCTTACAGACCGTACAGTGTTGATCCTTACAGTGATGACCCTTACAAACCTTACAGTGATGACCCTTACAGTGATGACCCTTACAGACCTTACAGTGTTGACCCTTACAGACCTTACAGTGATGACCCTTACAGTGTTGACCCTTACAGACCTTACAGTGATGACCCTTACAGACCTTACAGTGTTGACCCTTACAGTGATGACCCTTACAATGATGACCCTTACAGTGATGACCCTTACAGACCTTACAGTGATGACCCTTACAGTGTTGAGCCTTACAGACCTTACAGTGTTGACCCTTACAGTGATGACCCTTACAGTGATGACCCTTACAATGATGACCCTTACAGTGATGACCCTTACAGACCTTACAGTGATGACCCTTACAGACCTTACAGTGTTGACCCTTACAGTGATGACCCTTACAATGATGACCCTTACAGTGTTGACCCTTACAGTGATGACCCTTACAGACCTTACAGTGTTGACCCTTACAGAGATGACCCTTACAGACCTTACAGTGATGACCCTTACAGTGATGACCCTTACAGAACCTACAGTGATGACCCTTACAGACCTTACAGTGTTGACTCTTACAGACCTTACAGTGATGATCCTTACAGACCTTACAGTGATGACCCTTACAGACCTTACAGTGATTACCCTTACAGACCTTACAGTGTTGACCCTTACAGACCTTACAGTGATGACCCTTACAGACCTTACAGTGATGACCCTTAGAGACCTTACAGTGATGACCCTTACAGACCTTACAGTGATGATCCTTAGAGACCTTACAGTGATGACCCTTACAGACCTTACAGTGATTACCCTTACAGACCTTACAGTGTTGACCCTTACAGACCTTACAGTGATGACCCTTACAGACCTTACAGTGATGACCCTTACAGTGATGACATTTACAGTGATGACCCTTACAGTCCTTACAGTGATGACCCTTAAATTGATGACCCTTAGAGACCTTACAGTGATGACCCTTACAGTGTTGACCCTTACAGACCTTACAGTGATGACCCTTACAGTGATGACCCTTACAGACCTTACAGTGATGACCCTTACAGTGATGACCCTTACATACCTTACAGTGATGACCCTTACAGTGTTGACCCTTACAGTGTTGACCCTTACAGACCTTACAGTGATGACCCTTACAGACCTTACAGTGATGACCCTTACAGACCTTACAGTGATGACCCTTACAGTGTTGACCCTTACAGTGTTGACCCTTACAGACCTTACAGTGTTGACCCTTACAGACCTTACAGTGATGACCCTTACAGACCTTACAGTGATGACCCTTACAGACCTTACAGTGATGACCCTTACAGAGATGACCCTTACAGACCTTACAGTGATGACCCTTACAGAGATGACCCTTACAGACCTTACAGTGATGACCCTTACAGACCTTACAGTGATGACCCTTACAGACCTTACAGTGATGACCCTTACAGAGATGACCCTTACAGACCTTACAGTGATGACCCTTACAGACCTTACAGTGTTGACCCTTACAGTCCTTACAGTGATGACCCTTAAATTGATGACCCTTAGAGACCTTACAGTGATGACCCTTACAGTGTTGACCCTTACAGACCTTACAGTGATGACCCTTACAGTGATGACCCTTACAGACCTTACAGTGATGACCCTTACAGTGATGACCCTTACAGACCTTACAGTGATGACCCTTACAGTGTTGACCCTTACAGTGTTGACCCTTACAGACCTTACAGTGATGACCCTTACAGACCTTACAGTGATGACCCTTACAGACCTTACAGTGATGACCCTTACAGTGTTGACCCTTACAGTGTTGACCCTTACAGACCTTACAGTGATGACCCTTACAGACCTTACAGTGATGACCCTTACAGACCTTACAGTGATGACCCTTACAGAGATGACCCTTACAGACCTTACAGTGATGACCCTTACAGACCTTACAGTGATGACCCTTACAGACCTTACAGTGATGACCCTTACAGAGATGACCCTTACAGACCTTACAGTGATGACCCTTAGAGTGATGACCCTTACAGACCTTACAGTGATGACCCTTACAGACCTTACAGTGATGACCCTTACAGACCTTACAGTGTTGACCCTTACAGTGTTGACCCTTACAGACCTTACAGTGTTGACCCTTACAGACATTACAGTGATGACCCTTACAGACCTTACAGTGATGACCCTTACAGACCTTACAGTGATGACCCTTACAGTGTTGACCCTTACAGACCTTACAGTGTTGACCCTTACAGACCTTACAGTGTTGACCCTTAAAGACCTTACAGTGATGACCCTTACAGACCTTACAGTGATGACCCTTACAGACCTTACAGTGTTGACCCTTACAGACCTTACAGTGTTGACCCTTACAGACCTTACAGTGATGACCCTTACAGACCTTACAGTGATGACCCTTACAGACCTTACAGTGTTGACCCTTACAGTGTTGACCCTTACAGACCTTACAGTGTTGACCCTTACAGACCTTACAGTGTTGACCCTTACAGTGATGACCCTTACAGACCTTACAGTGTTGACCCTTACAGACCTTACAGTGTTGACCCTTACAGACCTTACAGTGATGACCCTTACAGACCTTACAGTGATGACCCTTACAGTGATGACCCTTACAGACCTTACAGTGATGACCCTTACAGACCTTACAGTGATGACCCTTACAGACCTTACAGTGATGACCCTTACAGTGATGACCCTTACAGTGTTGACCCTTACAGTGTTGACCCTTACAGTGATGACCCTTACAGACCTTACAGTGATGACCCTTACAGTGTTGACCCTTACAGTGTTGACCCTTACAGTGATGACCCTTACAGACCTTACAGTGATGACCCTTACAGACCTTACAGTGATGACCCTTACAGTGATGACCCTTACAGTGTTGACCCTTACAGTGTTGACCCTTACAGTGTTGACCCTTACAGTGATGACCCTTACAGACCTTACAGTGTTGACCCTTACAGTGATGACCCTTACAGACCTTACAGTGATGACCCTTACAGTGTTGACCCTTACAGTGATGACCCTTACAATGATGACCCTTACAGACCTTACAGTGATGACCCTTACAGACCTTACAGTGATGTTCCTTACAGGCCTTACAGTGTTGACCCTTACAGTGATGAGCCTTACAGTGTTGACCCTTACAGTGATGACCCTTACAGTGTTGACCCTTACAGTGATGACCCTTATAGTGATGACCCTTACAGTGTTGACCCTTACAGTGTTGACCCTTACAGTGTTGACCCTTACAGTGATGACCCTTACAGACCTTACAGTGATGATCCTTACAGACCTTACAGTGTTGACCCTTACAGTGATGACCCTTACAGTGATGACCCTTACAGTGTTGACCCTTACAGACCTTACAGAGATGACCCTTACAGACCTTACAGTGATGACCCTTACAGACCTTACAGTGATGACCCTTACAGTGATGACCCTTACAGACCTTACAGAGATGACCCTCACAGACCTTACAGTGATGACCCTTACAGACCTTACAGTGATGACCCTTACAGACCTTACAGACCTTACAGAGATGACCCTTACAGACCTTACAGTGATGACCCTTACAGACCTTACAGTGATGACCCTTACAGTGATGACCCTTACAGACCTTACAGTGATGACCCTTACAGTGATGACCCTTACAGTGATGACCCTTACAGTGATGACCCTTACAGTGTTGACCCTTACAGTGATGACCCTTACAGACCTTACAGAGATGACCCTTACAGACCTTACAGTGATGACCCTTACAGTGATGACCCTTACAAACCTTACAGTGATGACCCTTACAGACCTTACAGTGATGACCCTTACAGACCTTACAGTGATGACCCTTACATACCTTACAGTGATGACCCTTAAAGTGATGAGCCTTACAGTGTTGACCCTTACAGTGATGACCCTTACAGACCTTACAGTGATGACCCTTACAGACCTTACAGTGATGACCCTTACAGTGATGACCCTTACAGTGTTGACCCTTACAGTGTTGACCCTTACAGTGATGACCCTTACAGTGATGACCCTTACAGACCTTACAGAGATGACCCTTACACACCTTACAGTGATGACCCTTACAGACCTTACAGTGATGACCATTACAGTGTTGACCCTTACAGTGATGACCCTTAAAGTGATGACCCTTACAGACCTTACAGTGATGACCCTTACAGACCTTACAGTGATGACCCTTACAGACCTTACAGTGTTGACCCTTACAGTGATGAACCTTACAGTGATGACCCTTACAGACCTTACAGTGATGACCCTTACAGTGATGACCCTTACAGACCTTACAGTGATGACCCTTACAGTGATGACCCTTACAGACCTTACAGTGATGACCCTTACAGACCTTAAAGTGTTGATCCTTACAGTGATGACCCTTACAGTGATGACCCTTACAGTGTTGACCCTTACAGACCTTACAGTGTTGACCCTTACAGACCTTACAGAGATGACCCTTACAGACCTTACAGTGATGACCCTTACAGACCGTACAGTGTTGATCCTTACAGTGATGACCCTTACAGACCTTACAGTGATGACCCTTACAGTGATGACACTTACAGACCTTACAGTGATGACCCTTACAGTGATGACCCTTACAGACCTTACAGTGATGACCCTTACAGTGATGACCCTTACAGACCTTACAGTGATGACCCTTACAGACCTTACAGTGTTGACCCTTACAGTGATGACCCTTACAGTGATGACCCTTACAGTGATGACCCTTACAGTGATGACCCTTACAGACCGTACAGTGTTGATCCTTACAGTGTTGACCCTTACAGACCTTACAGTGATGACCCTTACAGACCTTACAGTGATGACCCTTACAGACCTTACAGTGATGACCCTTACAGACCGTACAGTGATGACCCTTACAGACCGTACAGTGATGACCCTTACAGACCTTACAGTGATGACCCTTACAGACCTTACAGTGATGACCCTTACAGACCTTACAGTGATGACCCTTACAGACCTTACAGTGATGACCCTTACAGACCGTACAGTGATGACCCTTACAGACCTTACAGTGATGACCCTTACAGACCGTACAGTGATGACCCTTACAGACCGTACAGTGTTGATCCTTACAGTGATGACCCTTACAGACCTTACAGTGATGACCCTTACAGACCTTACAGTGATGACCCTTACAGTGTTGATCCTTACAGACCTTACAGTGATGACCCTTACAGACCTTACAGTGATGACCCTTACAGACCTTACAGTGATGACCCTTACAGTGTTGATCCTTACAGACCGTACAGTGATGACCCTTACAGACCTTACAGTGATGACCCTTACAGACCGTACAGTGTTGATCCTTACAGTGATGACCCTTACAGACCTTACAGTGATGACCCTTACAGTGTTGATCCTTACAGACCTTACAGTGATGACCCTTACAGACCTTACAGTGTTGACCCTTAGAGTGATGACCCTTACAGTGATGACCCTTACAATGATGACCCTTACAGTGATGACCCTTACAGACCTTACAGTGATGACCCTTAGAGACCTTACAGTGATGATTCTTACAGACCTTACAGTGTTGACCCTTACAGTGATGACCCTTACAGACCTTACAGTGTTGATCCTTACAGGGATGACCCTTACAGACCTTACAGTGATGACCCTTACAGACCTTACAGTGATGACCCTTACAGTGTTGACCCTTACAGACCTTACAGTGATGACCCTTACAGACCTTACAGTGATGACCCTTACAGTGATGACCCTTACAATGATGACCCTTACAGTGATGACCCTTACAGACCTTACAGTGATGACCCTTACAGACCTTACAGTGATGACTCTTACAGACCTTACAGTGATGACCCTTACAGTGATGACCCTTACAGACCTTACAGTGTTGACCCTTACAGTGATGACCCTTACAGACCTTACAGTGATGACCCTTAAAGACCTTACAGTGATGACCCGTACAGACCGTACAGTGTTGATCCTTACAGTGATGACCCTTACAGACCTTACAGTGATGACCCTTACAGACCTTACAGTGTTGACCCTTACAGACCTTACAGTGATGACCCTTACAGTGTTGACCCTTACAGACCTTACAGTGATGACCCTTACAGACCTTACAGTGATGACCCTTACAGTGATGACCCTTACAATGATGACCCTTACAGTGATGACCCTTACAGACCTTACAGTGATGACCCTTACAGTGTTGACCCTTACAGTGATGACCCTTACAGACCTTACAGTGATGACCCTTACATACCTTACAGTGATGACCCTTACAGTGTTGACCCTTACAGACCTTACAGTGATGACCCTTACAGACCTTACAGTGATGACCCTTACAGACCTTACAGTGATGACCCTTACAGTGTTGACCCTTACAGTGATGACCCTTAAAGTGATGACCCTTACAGACCTTACAGTGATGACCCTTACAGACCTTACAGTGTTGACCCTTACAGTGATGAACCTTACAGTGATGACCCTTACAGACCTTACAGTGATGACCCTTACAGTGATGACCCTTACAGTGATGACCCTTACAGACCTTACAGTGATGACCCTTACAGTGATGACCCTTACAGACCTTACAGTGATGACCCTTACAGTGTTGACCCTTACAGTGATGACCCTTACAGTGATGACCCTTACAGACCTTACAGTGATGACCCTTACAGTGTTGACCCTTACAGTGATGACCCTTACAGTGATGACCCTTACAGACCTTAGAGTGATGACCCTTACAGACCGTACAGTGATGACCCTTACAGACCTTACAGTGATGACCCTTAGAGACCTTACAGTGATGACCCTTACAGACCTTACAGTGTTGATCCTTACAGTGATGACCCTTACAGACCTTACAGTGATGACCCTTACAGACCGTACAGTGTTGATCCTTACAGTGATGACCCTTACAAACCTTACAGTGATGACCCTTACAGTGATGACCCTTACAGACCTTACAGTGTTGACCCTTACAGACCTTACAGTGATGACCCTTACAGTGTTGACCCTTACAGACCTTACAGTGATGACCCTTACAGACCTTACAGTGATGACCCTTACAGTGATGACCCTTACAATGATGACCCTTACAGTGATGACCCTTACAGACCTTACAGTGATGACCCTTACAGTGTTGAGCCTTACAGACCTTACAGTGTTGACCCTTACAGTGATGACCCTTACAGTGATGACCCTTACAGTGATGACCCTTACAGTGATGACCCTTACAGACCTTACAGTGATGACCCTTACAGACCTTACAGTGTTGACCCTTACAGTGATGACCCTTACAATGATGACCCTTACAGTGATGACCCTTACAGACCTTACAGTGATGACCCTTACAGTGATGACCCTTACAGACCTTAGAGTGTTGACCCTTACAGAGATGACCCTTACAGACCTTACAGTGATGACCCTTACAGAACCTACAGTGATGACCCTTACAGACCTTACAGTGTTGACTCTTACAGACCTTACAGTGATGATCCTTACAGACCTTACAGTGATGACCCTTACAGACCTTACAGTGATTACCCTTACAGACCTTACAGTGTTGACCCTTACAGACCTTACAGTGATGACCCTTACAGACCTTACAGTGATGACCCTTAGAGACCTTACAGTGATGACCCTTACAGACCTTACAGTGATGATCCTTAGAGACCTTACAGTGATGACCCTTACAGACCTTACAGTGATTACCCTTACAGACCGTACAGTGATGACCCTTACAGACCGTACAGTGATGACCCTTACAGACCTTACAGTGATGACCCTTACAGACCTTACAGTGATGACCCTTACAGACCTTACAGTGATGACCCTTACAGACCTTACAGTGATGACCCTTACAGACCGTACAGTGATGACCCTTACAGACCTTACAGTGATGACCCTTACAGACCGTACAGTGATGACCCTTACAGACCGTACAGTGTTGATCCTTACAGTGATGACCCTTACAGACCTTACAGTGATGACCCTTACAGACCTTACAGTGATGACCCTTACAGTGTTGATCCTTACAGACCTTACAGTGATGACCCTTACAGACCTTACAGTGATGACCCTTACAGACCTTACAGTGATGACCCTTACAGTGTTGATCCTTACAGACCGTACAGTGATGACCCTTACAGACCTTACAGTGATGACCCTTACAGACCGTACAGTGTTGATCCTTACAGTGATGACCCTTACAGACCTTACAGTGATGACCCTTACAGTGTTGATCCTTACAGACCTTACAGTGATGACCCTTACAGACCTTACAGTGTTGACCCTTAGAGTGATGACCCTTACAGTGATGACCCTTACAATGATGACCCTTACAGTGATGACCCTTACAGACCTTACAGTGATGACCCTTAGAGACCTTACAGTGATGATTCTTACAGACCTTACAGTGTTGACCCTTACAGTGATGACCCTTACAGACCTTACAGTGTTGATCCTTACAGGGATGACCCTTACAGACCTTACAGTGATGACCCTTACAGACCTTACAGTGATGACCCTTACAGTGTTGACCCTTACAGACCTTACAGTGATGACCCTTACAGACCTTACAGTGATGACCCTTACAGTGATGACCCTTACAATGATGACCCTTACAGTGATGACCCTTACAGACCTTACAGTGATGACCCTTACAGACCTTACAGTGATGACTCTTACAGACCTTACAGTGATGACCCTTACAGTGATGACCCTTACAGACCTTACAGTGTTGACCCTTACAGTGATGACCCTTACAGACCTTACAGTGATGACCCTTACAGACCTTACAGTGATGACCCTTACAGACCGTACAGTGTTGATCCTTACAGTGATGACCCTTACAGACCTTACAGTGATGACCCTTACAGACCTTACAGTGTTGACCCTTACAGACCTTACAGTGATGACCCTTACAGTGTTGACCCTTACAGACCTTACAGTGATGACCCTTACAGACCTTACAGTGATGACCCTTACAGTGATGACCCTTACAATGATGACCCTTACAGTGATGACCCTTACAGACCTTACAGTGATGACCCTTACAGTGTTGACCCTTACAGTGATGACCCTTACAGACCTTACAGTGATGACCCTTACATACCTTACAGTGATGACCCTTACAGTGTTGACCCTTACAGACCTTACAGTGATGACCCTTACAGACCTTACAGTGATGACCCTTACAGTGATGACCCTTACAATGATGACCCTTACAGTGATGACCCTTACAGACCTTACAGTGATGACCCTTACAGACCTTACAGTGATGACCCTTACAGACCTTACAGTGATGACCCTTACAGTGTTGACCCTTACAGTGATGACCCTTAAAGTGATGACCCTTACAGACCTTACAGTGATGACCCTTACAGACCTTACAGTGTTGACCCTTACAGTGATGAACCTTACAGTGATGACCCTTACAGACCTTACAGTGATGACCCTTACAGTGATGACCCTTACAGACCTTACAGTGATGACCCTTACAGTGATGACCCTTACAGACCTTACAGTGATGACCCTTACAGTGTTGACCCTTACAGTGATGACCCTTACAGTGATGACCCTTACAGACCTTACAGTGATGACCCTTACAGTGTTGACCCTTACAGTGATGACCCTTACAGTGATGACCCTTACAGTGATGACCCTTACAGTGTTGACCCTTACAGTGATGACCCTTACAGACCTTACAGTGATGACCCTTACAGACCGTACAGTGATGACCCTTACAGACCTTACAGTGATGACCCTTACAGACCGTACAGTGATGACCCTTACAGACCTTACAGTGATGACCCTTAGAGACCTTACAGTGATGACCCTTACAGACCTTACAGTGTTGATCCTTACAGTGATGACCCTTACAGACCTTACAGTGATGACCCTTACAGACCGTACAGTGTTGATCCTTACAGTGATGACCCTTACAAACCTTACAGTGATGACCCTTACAGTGATGACCCTTACAGACCTTACAGTGTTGACCCTTACAGACCTTACAGTGATGACCCTTACAGTGTTGACCCTTACAGACCTTACAGTGATGACCCTTACAGACCTTACAGTGATGACCCTTACAGTGATGACCCTTACAATGATGACCCTTACAGTGATGACCCTTACAGACCTTACAGTGATGACCCTTACAGTGTTGAGCCTTACAGACCTTACAGTGTTGACCCTTACAGTGATGACCCTTACAGTGATGACCCTTACAGTGATGACCCTTACAGTGATGACCCTTACAGTGATGACCCTTACAGACCTTACAGTGATGACCCTTACAGACCTTACAGTGTTGACCCTTACAGTGATGACCCTTACAATGATGACCCTTACAGTGATGACCCTTACAGACCTTACAGTGATGACCCTTACAGTGATGACCCTTACAGACCTTACAGTGATGACCCTTACAGTGATGACCCTTACAGACCTTACAGTGTTGACCCTTACAGAGATGACCCTTACAGACCTTACAGTGATGACCCTTACAGAACCTACAGTGATGACCCTTACAGACCTTACAGTGTTGACTCTTACAGACCTTACAGTGATGATCCTTACAGACCTTACAGTGATGACCCTTACAGACCTTACAGTGATTACCCTTACAGACCTTACAGTGTTGACCCTTACAGACCTTACAGTGATGACCCTTACAGACCTTACAGTGATGACCCTTAGAGACCTTACAGTGATGACCCTTACAGACCTTACAGTGATGATCCTTAGAGACCTTACAGTGATGACCCTTACAGACCTTACAGTGATTACCCTTACAGACCTTACAGTGTTGACCCTTACAGACCTTACAGTGATGACCCTTACAGTGATGACCCTTACAGACCTTACAGTGATGACCCTTACAGTGATGACATTTACAGTGATGACCCTTACAGTCCTTACAGTGATGACCCTTAAATTGATGACCCTTAGAGACCTTACAGTGATGACCCTTACAGTGTAGTGTTGTTTTCGTCAACGAAAAGTATGACTAAATATCTTCGTCAACGAACCTTTATAACGTGACGAAAACGAGACGAGACGCAACGTAAATGCTGGTCATGTGACGATGACGAATAAAAACGAGACTAAATGTGGTTCACAAAATAAAAACTATGCTAAAATGTCTCTTCATTTTCGTTGACGAAAATGAGACGAGACGAAAAGTCGTGTTTTTATTCTGCAGTATTTCTGTGCGTCTCAATCAGGGGCTGCATCAGGTCTCACTGCGCAGACGCAGGCCACATCACTCTCTTCAAATCCCACTCGCGCGGCGTCTCCGGTGAGTGAACGGGTCCGATGGCCGGCCAGTCGGGGTTCGTAAGCCCTATTCGGACGGTAATTGTTTGTCCTGCGGTCGTAAGGTGTCTTCATTATTTACAGGAGCTAGTCAGTGATTTTATTGTCGTCTTAATGCAGAATATCAGTGTTTTTCTCCCACCACCCGTGTAAAAATCTCCGGCCGAATTACCTAACTGAATTACTGTTTGACAAACACCAAGGTCGTGTGGTGCCGTCTGAATCCACATCTCTGAGTTTTCAATCACTTCAGAATTCACGGTTTATATCCTTTTTGGCCACTGCAGAGCACCGTGCGGTTGTGCTTCGCTGTTATTTTGATGCATTTTAAAGATCTAGACTTGTATTACTGAAATATTGGCAAGTATTTACAAGAGCAAGATATTTCATCACCGCTCAAACAAAGAAAGAAAGAAAAGCACGTAAACATTTTAAATGTGCCGTTATAACGGCAGCAATTATATATGTTAAAATAACCGCAGCATTATGAATACCTCTTAAGCGAATAAGAGGCTATATTCACTTATTTCCACTAATTTCCATGTGGAATAAAATTACATCCTTTATTTTGAGATAAAATACAAGACAGAAAAACATTTTAACTATAATGTGGGTCTAATTTTAAACATAAATAATTAAATAATAATTTGGATATTATTTTCCTATTAAATTAAATATGCATTTATTCTTATTAAGACATTTGGAAAAACTTTTATTACATTGAAGTGGAAAATAAAACGGGTGTTGTGGAAATAGATGGGGAGAAATGTGGCCACAAAAATCACAGGAAAAAACACCACAAACCTTAAGAGACATCTCAATGTTTTTATTTATTTTATTGAAATGTATGTGTGTGTGCTTGTTTAGTTGGTAAAATAAATATGTTGTAACTTCAAATCAGAGCGTCTTCCGTGTCTGGAATGGATGTATTCTTGAGTCTATAAGGTAACAATAATATAATAAGATAACATTGTTTGAAATGGGTTTGGCTAAAAGAAGATTTTGGTTTTGTCTATAATACGTACTTATACTATATTGACTGGGTTAAATAGAATTGCATTACTAAAAAGAGACTAAAATACAATTTTCATTGACTAAAACTTGACTAAAATGTCATTAGTTTTCGTCGACTAAAACTAGACGAAAATAGTCATAGATAATTCTGACTAAAATAAGACTAAAATGCTCAGACTTTTAGTCGACTAAAACTTGACTAGACTAAAAAGAGTATGACTATGACTAAAACTAATAAAAACTAAAATGACTGCTTGACACAAAGACTAGACTAAAACTAAAATGAAAACAGGCCGCCAAAAACAACACTATTACAGTGTTGACCCTTACAGACCTTACAGTGATGACCCTTACAGTGATGACCCTTACAGACCTTACAGTGATGACCCTTACAGTGATGACCCTTACAGACCTTACAGTGATGACCCTTACAGTGTTGACCCTTACAGACCTTACAGTGATGACCCTTACAGACCTTACAGTGATGACCCTTACAGTGTTGACCCTTACAGTGTTGACCCTTACAGTGTTGACCCTTACAGACCTTACAGTGTTGACCCTTACAGACCTTACAGTGATGACCCTTACAGACCTTACAGTGATGACCCTTACAGACCTTACAGTGATGACCCTTACAGAGATGACCCTTACAGACCTTACAGTGATGACCCTTACAGAGATGACCCTTACAGACCTTACAGTGATGACCCTTACAGACCTTACAGTGATGACCCTTACAGACCTTACAGTGATGACCCTTACAGAGATGACCCTTACAGACCTTACAGTGATGACCCTTACAGACCTTACAGTGTTGACCCTTACAGTCCTTACAGTGATGACCCTTAAATTGATGACCCTTAGAGACCTTACAGTGATGACCCTTACAGACCTTACAGTGATGACCCTTACAGTGATGACCCTTACAGACCTTACAGTGATGACCCTTACAGTGTTGACCCTTACAGTGTTGACCCTTAGAGACCTTACAGTGATGACCCTTACAGACCTTACAGTGATGACCCTTACAGACCTTACAGTGATGACCCTTACAGTGTTGACCCTTACAGTGTTGACCCTTACAGACCTTACAGTGTTGACCCTTACAGACCTTACAGTGATGACCCTTACAGACCTTACAGTGATGACCCTTACAGACCTTACAGTGATGACCCTTACAGAGATGACCCTTACAGACCTTACAGTGATGACCCTTACAGAGATGACCCTTACAGACCTTACAGTGATGACCCTTACAGACCTTACAGTGATGACCCTTACAGACCTTACAGTGATGACCCTTACAGACCTTACAGTGATGACCCTTACAGAGATGACCCTTACAGACCTTACAGTGATGACCCTTACAGACCTTACAGTGATGACCCTTACAGACCTTACAGTGATGACCCTTACAGAGATGACCCTTACAGACCTTACAGTGATGACCCTTACAGACCTTACAGTGATGACCCTTACAGACCTTACAGTGATGACCCTTACAGACCTTACAGTGTTGACCCTTACAGTGTTGACCCTTACAGACCTTACAGTGATGACCCTTACAGTGTTGACCCTTACAGACATTACAGTGATGACCCTTACAGACCTTACAGTGATGACCCTTACAGACCTTACAGTGATGACCCTTACAGTGTTGACCCTTACAGACCTTACAGTGTTGACCCTTACAGACCTTACAGTGTTGACCCTTAAAGACCTTACAGTGATGACCCTTACAGACCTTACAGTGATGACCCTTACAGACCTTACAGTGATGACCCTTACAGAGATGACCCTTACAGACCTTACAGTGATGACCCTTAGAGTGATGACCCTTACAGACCTTACAGTGATGACCCTTACAGACCTTACAGTGATGACCCTTACAGACCTTACAGTGTTGACCCTTACAGTGTTGACCCTTACAGACCTTACAGTGATGACCCTTACAGTGTTGACCCTTACAGACATTACAGTGATGACCCTTACAGACCTTACAGTGATGACCCTTACAGTGTTGACCCTTACAGACCTTACAGTGTTGACCCTTACAGACCTTACAGTGTTGACCCTTAAAGACCTTACAGTGATGACCCTTACAGACCTTACAGTGATGACCCTTACAGACCGTACAGTGTTGATCCTTACAGTGATGACCCTTACAGACCTTACAGTGATGACCCTTACAGACCTTACAGTGATGACCCTTACAGTGTTGATCCTTACAGACCTTACAGTGATGACCCTTACAGACCTTACAGTGTTGACCCTTACAGTGATGACCCTTACAGTGATGACCCTTACAATGATGACCCTTACAATGATGACCCTTACAGTGATGACCCTTACAGACCTTACAGTGATGACCCTTAGAGACCTTACAGTGATGATTCTTACAGACCTTACAGTGTTGACCCTTACAGTGATGACCCTTACAGACCTTACAGTGTTGATCCTTACAGGGATGACCCTTAAAGAACCTTACAGTGATGACCCTTACAGACCTTACAGTGATGACCCTTACAGTGTTGACCCTTACAGACCTTACAGTGATGACCCTTACAGACCTTACAGTGATGACCCTTACAGTGATGACCCTTACAATGATGACCCTTACAGTGATGACCCTTACAGACCTTACAGTGATGACCCTTACAGACCTTACAGTGATGACTCTTACAGACCTTACAGTGATGACCCTTACAGTGATGACCCTTACAGACCTTACAGTGTTGACCCTTACAGTGATGACCCTTACAGACCTTACAGTGATGACCCTTACAGACCTTACAGTGATGACCCTTACAGACCGTACAGTGTTGATCCTTACAGTGATGACCCTTACAGACCTTACAGTGATGACCCTTACAGACCTTACAGTGTTGACCCTTACAGACCTTACAGTGATGACCCTTACAGTGTTGACCCTTACAGACCTTACAGTGATGACCCTTACAGACCTTACAGTGATGACCCTTACAGTGATGACCCTTACAATGATGACCCTTACAGTGATGACCCTTACAGACCTTACAGTGATGACCCTTACAGTGTTGACCCTTACAGTGATGACCCTTACAGACCTTACAGTGATGACCCTTACATACCTTACAGTGATGACCCTTACAGTGTTGACCCTTACAGACCTTACAGTGATGACCCTTACAGACCTTACAGTGATGACCCTTACAATGATGACCCTTACATTGATGACCCTTACAGTCCTTACAGTGATGACCCTTACAGTGATGACCCTTACAGACCTTACAGTGATGACCCTTACAGTGATTACCCTTACAGACTTACAGTGTTGACCCTTACAGTGATGATCCTTACAGACCTTACAGTGTTGACCCTTACAGTGATGACCCTTACAGACCTTACAGTGATGACCCTTACAGACCTTACAGTGATGACCCTTACAGTGTTGACCCTTACAGTGATGACCCTTAAAGTGATGACCCTTACAGACCTTACAGTGATGACCCTTACAGACCTTACAGTGTTGACCCTTACAGTGTTGACCCTTACAGTGATGACCCTTACAGACCTTACAGTGATGACCCTTACATACCTTACAGTGATGACCCTTACAGTGTTGACCCTTACAGACCTTACAGTGATGACCCTTACAGACCTTACAGTGATGACCCTTACAATGATGACCCTTACATTGATGACCCTTACAGTCCTTACAGTGATGACCCTTACAGTGATGACCCTTACAGACCTTACAGTGATGACCCTTACAGTGATTACCCTTACAGACCTTACAGTGTTGACCCTTACAGTGATGATCTTTACAGACCTTACAGTGTTGACCCTTACAGTGATGACCCTTACAGACCTTACAGTGATGACCCTTACAGACCTTACAGTGATGACCCTTACAGTGATGACCCTTACAGACCTTACAGTGATGACCCTTACAGTGTTGACCCTTACAGTGATGACCCTTACAGTGATGACCCTTACAGACCTTACAGTGATGACCCTTACAGTGTTGACCCTTACAGTGATGACCCTTACAGTGATGACCCTTACAGTGATGACCCTTACAGTGTTGACCCTTACAGTGATGACCCTTACAGACCTTACAGTGATGACCCTTACAGACCGTACAGTGATGACCCTTACAGACCTTACAGTGATGACCCTTAGAGACCTTACAGTGATGACCCTTACAGACCTTACAGTGTTGATCCTTACAGTGATGACCCTTACAGACCTTACAGTGATGACCCTTACAGACCGTACAGTGTTGATCCTTACAGTGATGACCCTTACAAACCTTACAGTGATGACCCTTACAGTGATGACCCTTACAGACCTTACAGTGTTGACCCTTACAGACCTTACAGTGATGACCCTTACAGTGTTGACCCTTACAGACCTTACAGTGATGACCCTTACAGACCTTACAGTGATGACCCTTACAGTGATGACCCTTACAATGATGACCCTTACAGTGATGACCCTTACAGACCTTACAGTGATGACCCTTACAGTGTTGAGCCTTACAGACCTTACAGTGTTGACCCTTACAGTGATGACCCTTACAGTGATGACCCTTACAATGATGACCCTTACAGTGATGACCCTTACAGACCTTATAGTGATGACCCTTACAGACCTTACAGTGTTGACCCTTACAGTGATGACCCTTACAATGATGACCCTTACAGTGTTGACCCTTACAGTGATGACCCTTACAGACCTTACAGTGTTGACCCTTACAGAGATGACCCTTACAGACCTTACAGTGATGACCCTTACAGTGATGACCCTTACAGAACCTACAGTGATGACCCTTACAGACCTTACAGTGTTGACTCTTACAGACCTTACAGTGATGATCCTTACAGACCTTACAGTGATGACCCTTACAGACCTTACAGTGATTACCCTTACAGACCTTACAGTGTTGACCCTTACAGACCTTACAGTGATGACCCTTACAGACCTTACAGTGATGACCCTTAGAGACCTTACAGTGATGACCCTTACAGACCTTACAGTGATGATCCTTAGAGACCTTACAGTGATGACCCTTACAGACCTTACAGTGATTACCCTTACAGACCTTACAGTGTTGACCCTTACAGACCTTACAGTGATGACCCTTACAGTGATGACCCTTACAGACCTTACAGTGATGACCCTTACAGTGATGACATTTACAGTGATGACCCTTACAGTCCTTACAGTGATGACCCTTAAATTGATGACCCTTAGAGACCTTACAGTGATGACCCTTACAGTGTTGACCCTTACAGACCTTACAGTGATGACCCTTACAGTGATGACCCTTACAGACCTTACAGTGATGACCCTTACAGTGATGACCCTTACAGACCTTACAGTGATGACCCTTACAGTGTTGACCCTTACAGACCTTACAGTGATGACCCTTACAGACCTTACAGTGATGACCCTTACAGACCTTACAGTGATGACCCTTACAGTGTTGACCCTTACAGTGTTGACCCTTACAGACCTTACAGTGTTGACCCTTACAGACCTTACAGTGATGACCCTTACAGACATTACAGTGATGACCCTTACAGACCTTACAGTGATGACCCTTACAGAGATGACCCTTACAGACCTTACAGTGATGACCCTTACAGAGATGACCCTTACAGACCTTACAGTGATGACCCTTACAGACCTTACAGTGATGACCCTTACAGACCTTACAGTGATGACCCTTACAGAGATGACCCTTACAGACCTTACAGTGATGACCCTTACAGACCTTACAGTGTTGACCCTTACAGTCCTTACAGTGATGACCCTTAAATTGATGACCCTTAGAGACCTTACAGTGATGACCCTTACAGTGTTGACCCTTACAGACCTTACAGTGATGACCCTTACAGTGATGACCCTTACAGACCTTACAGTGATGACCCTTACAGTGATGACCCTTACAGACCTTACAGTGATGACCCTTACAGTGTTGACCCTTACAGTGTTGACCCTTACAGACCTTACAGTGATGACCCTTACAGACCTTACAGTGATGACCCTTACAGACCTTACAGTGATGACCCTTACAGACCTTACAGTGTTGACCCTTACAGACCTTACAGTGATGACCCTTACAGACCTTACAGTGATGACCCTTACAGACCTTACAGTGATGACCCTTACAGAGATGACCCTTACAGTGATGACCCTTACAGAGATGACCCTTACAGACCTTACAGTGATGACCCTTACAGACCTTACAGTGATGACCCTTACAGACCTTACAGTGATGACCCTTACAGACCTTACAGTGATGACCCTTACAGAGATGACCCTTACAGACCTTACAGTGATGACCCTTACAGACCTTACAGTGATGACCCTTACAGACCTTACAGTGATGACCCTTACAGAGATGACCCTTACAGACCTTACAGTGATGACCCTTAGAGTGATGACCCTTACAGACCTTACAGTGATGACCCTTACAGACCTTACAGTGATGACCCTTACAGACCTTACAGTGTTGACCCTTACAGTGTTGACCCTTACAGACCTTACAGTGATGACCCTTACAGTGTTGACCCTTACAGACATTACAGTGATGACCCTTACAGACCTTACAGTGATGACCCTTACAGACCTTACAGTGATGACCCTTACAGTTTTGACCCTTACAGACCTTACAGTGTTGACCCTTACAGACCTTACAGTATTGACCCTTAAAGACCTTACAGTGATGACCCTTACAGACCTTACAGTGATGACCCTTACAGACCTTACAGTGTTGACCCTTACAGACCTTACAGTGTTGACCCTTACAGACCTTACAGTGATGACCCTTACAGACCTTACAGTGATGACCCTTACAGACCTTACAGTGTTGACCCTTACAGTGTTGACCCTTACAGACCTTACAGTGTTGACCCTTACAGACCTTACAGTGTTGACCCTTACAGTGATGACCCTTACAGACCTTACAGTGTTGACCCTTACAGACCTTACAGTGTTGACCCTTACAGACCTTACAGTGTTGACCCTTACAGACCTTACAGTGATGACCCTTACAGACCTTACAGTGATGACCCTTTCAGACCTTACAGTGTTGACCCTTACAGACCTTACAGTGATGACCCTTACAGACCTTACAGTGATGACCCTTACAGACCTTACAGTGTTGACCCTTACAGTGATGACCCTTACAGACCTTACAGTGTTGACCCTTACAGTGTTGACCCTTACAGACCTTACAGTGTTGACCCTTACAGACCTTACAGTGTTGACCCTTACAGACCTTACAGTGATGACCCTTACAGACCTTACAGTGATGACCCTTACAGACCTTACAGTGATGACCCTTACAGTGTTGATCCTTACAGACCTTACAGTGATGACCCTTACAGACCTTACAGTGTTGACCCTTACAGACCTTACAGTGTTGACCCTTACAGACCTTACAGTGTTGACCCTTACAGACCTTACAGTGATGACCCTTACAGACCTTACAGTGATGACCCTTACAGTGATGACCCTTACAGTGATGACCCTTACAGACCTTACAGTGATGACCCTTACAGACCTTACAGTGATGACCCTTACAGACCTTACAGTGATGACCCGTTACAGACCTTACAGTGATGACCCTTACAGACCTTACAGTGATGACCCTTACAGTGTTGACCCTTACAGACCTTACAGTGATGACCCTTACAGACCTTACAGTGATGACCCTTACAGACCTTACAGTGATGACCCTTACAGACCTTACAGTGATGACCCTGACAGTGATGACCCTTACAGTGATGACCCTTACAGACCTTACAGTGATGACCCTGACAGACCTTACAGTGATGACCCTTACAGACCTTACAGTGATGACCCTGACAGTGATGACCCTTACAGTGATGACCCTTACAGTGACGACCCTGACAGACCTTACAGTGATGACCCTTACAGTGATGACCCTTACAGACCTTACAGTGATGACCCTTACAGTGATGACCCTTACAGACCTTACAGTGATGACCCTTACAGACCTTACAGTGATGACCCTTACAGTGATGACCCTTACAGACCTTACAGTGATGACCCTTACAGACCTTACAGTGATGACCCTTACAGTGATGACCCTTACAGACCTTACAGTGATGACCCTTACAGACCTTACAGTGATGACCCTTACAGACCTTACAGTGATGACCCTTACAGACCTTACAGTGATGACCCGTTACAGACCTTACAGTGATGACCCTTACAGACCTTACAGTGATGACCCTTACAGTGTTGACCCTTACAGACCTTACAGTGATGACCCTTACAGACCTTACAGTGATGACCCTTACAGTGATGACCCTTACAATGATGACCCTTACAGTGATGACCCTTACAGACCTTACAGTGATGACCCTTACAGTGTTGAGCCTTACAGACCTTACAGTGTTGACCCTTACAGTGATGACCCTTACAGTGATGACCCTTACAATGATGACCCTTACAGTGATGACCCTTACAGACCTTATAGTGATGACCCTTACAGACCTTACAGTGTTGACCCTTACAGTGATGACCCTTACAATGATGACCCTTACAGTGTTGACCCTTACAGTGATGACCCTTACAGACCTTACAGTGTTGACCCTTACAGAGATGACCCTTACAGACCTTACAGTGATGACCCTTACAGTGATGACCCTTACAGAACCTACAGTGATGACCCTTACAGACCTTACAGTGTTGACTCTTACAGACCTTACAGTGATGATCCTTACAGACCTTACAGTGATGACCCTTACAGACCTTACAGTGATTACCCTTACAGACCTTACAGTGTTGACCCTTACAGACCTTACAGTGATGACCCTTACAGACCTTACAGTGATGACCCTTAGAGACCTTACAGTGATGACCCTTACAGAGATGATCCTTAGAGACCTTACAGTGATGACCCTTACAGACCTTACAGTGATTACCCTTACAGACCTTACAGTGTTGACCCTTACAGACCTTACAGTGATGACCCTTACAGTGATGACCCTTACAGACCTTACAGTGATGACCCTTACAGTGATGACATTTACAGTGATGACCCTTACAGTCCTTACAGTGATGACCCTTAAATTGATGACCCTTAGAGACCTTACAGTGATGACCCTTACAGTGTTGACCCTTACAGACCTTACAGTGATGACCCTTACAGTGATGACCCTTACAGACCTTACAGTGATGACCCTTACAGTGATGACCCTTACAGACCTTACAGTGATGACCCTTACAGTGTTGACCCTTACAGTGTTGACCCTTACAGACCTTACAGTGATGACCCTTACAGACCTTACAGTGATGACCCTTACAGACCTTACAGTGATGACCCTTACAGTGTTGACCCTTACAGTGTTGACCCTTACAGACCTTACAGTGTTGACCCTTACAGACCTTACAGTGATGACCCTTACAGACCTTACAGTGATGACCCTTACAGACCTTACAGTGATGACCCTTACAGAGATGACCCTTACAGACCTTACAGTGATGACCCTTACAGAGATGACCCTTACAGACCTTACAGTGATGACCCTTACAGACCTTACAGTGATGACCCTTACAGACCTTACAGTGATGACCCTTACAGAGATGACCCTTACAGACCTTACAGTGATGACCCTTACAGACCTTACAGTGTTGACCCTTACAGTCCTTACAGTGATGACCCTTAGAGACCTTACAGTGATGACCCTTACAGTGTTGACCCTTACAGACCTTACAGTGATGACCCTTACAGTGATGACCCTTACAGACCTTACAGTGATGACCCTTACAGTGATGACCCTTACAGACCTTACAGTGATGACCCTTACAGTGTTGACCCTTACAGTGTTGACCCTTACAGACCTTACAGTGATGACCCTTACAGACCTTACAGTGATGACCCTTACAGACCTTACAGTGATGACCCTTACAGACCTTACAGTGTTGACCCTTACAGACCTTACAGTGATGACCCTTACAGTGATGACCCTTACAGACCTTACAGTGATGACCCTTACAGAGATGACCCTTACAGTGATGACCCTTACAGAGATGACCCTTACAGACCTTACAGTGATGACCCTTACAGACCTTACAGTGATGACCCTTACAGACCTTACAGTGATGACCCTTACAGACCTTACAGTGATGACCCTTACAGAGATGACCCTTACAGACCTTACAGTGATGACCCTTACAGACCTTACAGTGATGACCCTTACAGACCTTACAGTGATGACCCTTACAGAGATGACCCTTACAGACCTTACAGTGATGACCCTTAGAGTGATGACCCTTACAGACCTTACAGTGATGACCCTTACAGACCTTACAGTGATGACCCTTACAGACCTTACAGTGTTGACCCTTACAGACCTTACAGTGATGACCCTTACAGTGTTGACCCTTACAGACATTACAGTGATGACCCTTACAGACCTTACAGTGATGACCCTTACAGACCTTACAGTGATGACCCTTACAGTGTTGACCCTTACAGACCTTACAGTGTTGACCCTTACAGACCTTACAGTGTTGACCCTTAAAGACCTTACAGTGATTACCCTTACAGACCTTACAGTGATGACCCTTACAGACCTTACAGTGTTGACCCTTACAGACCTTACAGTGTTGACCCTTACAGACCTTACAGTGTTGACCCTTACAGACCTTACAGTGATGACCCTTACAGACCTTACAGTGATGACCCTTACAGACCTTACAGTGTTGACCCTTACAGTGTTGACCCTTACAGACCTTACAGTGTTGACCCTTACAGACCTTACAGTGTTGACCCTTACAGTGATGACCCTTACAGACCTTACAGTGTTGACCCTTACAGACCTTACAGTTTTGACCCTTACAGACCTTACAGTGTTGACCCTTACAGACCTTACAGTGATGACCCTTACAGACCTTACAGTGATGACCCTTACAGACCTTACAGTGTTGACCCTTACAGACCTTACAGTGATGACCCTTACAGACCTTACAGTGATGACCCTTACAGACCTTACAGTGTTGACCCTTACAGTGATGACCCTTACAGACCTTACAGTGTTGACCCTTACAGTGTTGACCCTTACAGACCTTACAGTGTTGACCCTTACAGACCTTACAGTGTTGACCCTTACAGACCTTACAGTGATGACCCTTACAGACCTTACAGTGATGACCCTTACAGACCTTACAGTGATGACCCTTACAGTGTTGATCCTTACAGACCTTACAGTGATGACCCTTACAGACCTTACAGTGTTGACCCTTACAGTGTTGACCCTTACAGACCTTACAGTGTTGACCCTTACAGACCTTACAGTGTTGACCCTTACAGACCTTACAGTGATGACCCTTACAGACCTTACAGTGATGACCCTTACAGTGATGACCCTTACAGTGATGACCCTTACAGTGATGACCCTTACAGACCTTACAGTGATGACCCTTACAGACCTTACAGTGATGACCCTTACAGACCTTACAGTGATGACCCTTACAGACCTTACAGTGATGACCCTTACAGACCTTACAGTGATGACCCTTACAGTGATGACCCTTACAGACCTTACAGTGATGACCCTTACAGACCTTACAGTGATGACCAGACCTTACAGTGATGACCCTTACAGACCTTACAGTGATGACCCTTACAGACCTTACAGTGATGACCCGTTACAGACCTTACAGTGATGACCCTTACAGACCTTACAGTGATGACCCTTACAGTGTTGACCCTTACAGACCTTACAGTGATGACCCTTACAGACCTTACAGTGATGACCCTTACAGACCTTACAGTGATGACCCTGACAGTGATGACCCTTACAGTGATGACCCTTACAGACCTTACAGTGATGACCCTGACAGACCTTACAGTGATGACCCTTACAGACCTTACAGTGATGACCCTGACAGTGATGACCCTTACAGTGATGACCCTTACAGTGACGACCCTGACAGACCTTACAGTGATGACCCTTACAGTGATGACCCTTACAGTGATGACCCTTACAGACCTTACAGTGATGACCCTTACAGTGATGACCCTTACAGACCTTACAG
>NC_137102.1:62718751-62748751 GCF_949357685.1 Gobio gobio
ACAACTATTAAACACTATTAAATACCACTAAACACTATTAAACTCAACTATTAAACACTATTGAACACTACTACTAAACACTATTAAACACAACTATTAAACACTATTGAACACAACTATTAAACACTATTGAACACAACTATTAAACACTATTGAACACAACTATTAAACACTATTAAACACAACTAAACACTATTAAACTCAACTATTAAACACTATTGAACACAACTATTAAACACTATTAAATACCACTAAACACTATTAACACAATTAAACACCATTAACCACTACTAAACACTATTAACAAATACTATTAAACAATATTAAACACTATTAAGACTATTAAACACTAAACACTGTTAACACTATTAAATACTATTAAACACTACTAAACACTATTAAGACTACTAAACACTACTAAACACTATTAAACACTATTAAACACTACTAAACACTATTAAACACAACTATTAAACACTACTAAACACGACTAAACACTATTAAACAACTATTAAACACTACTAAACACGACTAAACACTATTAAACACTATTAAACACTACTAAACACTACTAAACACTATTAAACACTATTAAACACTACTAAACACTACTAAACACTACTAAACACTATTAAACACTATTAAACACTACTAAACACTACTAAACACTATTAAACACAACTATTAAACACTACTAAACACGACTAAACACTATTAAACACAACTATTAAACACTATTAAACACTACTAAACACTATTAAACACAACTATTAAACACTATTAAACACTACTAAACACTATTAAACACAACTATTAAACACTATTAAACACTACTAAACACTATTAAACACAACTATTAAACACTATTAAACACTACTAAACACGACTAAACACTATTAAACACTATTAAACACTACTAAACACTATTAAACACTACTAAACACGACTAAACACTATTAAACACTATTTAACATTACTAAACACTACTAAACACTATTAAACACTATTAAACACTACTAAACACTATTAAACACAACTATTAAACACTACTAAACACTACTAAACACTACTAAACACTATTAAACACTATTAAACACTACTAAACACTATTAAACACAACTATTAAACACTACTAAACACGACTAAACACTATTAAACACAACTATTAAACACTATTAAACACTACTAAACACTATTAAACACAACTATTAAACACTACTAAACACGACTAAACACTATTAAACAACTATTAAACACTACTAAACACGACTAAACACTATTAAACACAACTATTAAACACTACTAAACACGACTAAACACTATTAAACACAACTATTAAACACTATTAAACACTACTAAACACGACTAAACACTATTAAACACTATTAAACACTACTAAACACGACTAAACACTATTAAACACAACTATTAAACACTATTAAACACGACTAAACAACTATTAAACACTATTAAACACAACTATTAAACACTATTAAACACGACTAAACACTATTAAACACAACTATTAAACACTATTAAACACGACTAAACAACTATTAAACACTATTAAACACAACTATTAAACACTATTAAACACGACTAAACACAACTAACACTACTAAACACGACTAAACACTATTAAACACAACTATTAAACACAACTATTAAACACAACTATACACTTCAGTTGATGAAATAAAGCTGAAATATTGGTTGAAAAACGTGAACTAAACAAACGTGAGAAATGTTGCATTGCCACCTTCAGAGTTTCTGCATGTCAGTGAAAGACTTGAGGAATAAAGAGAAGGAACAGAGAGAAGGAGAAGGAGTGTGAGAACATCCCTCAGAGCAGATCTCCATCCCAGCTCAACCAGTGACAGCTCAAATCTCTAAACTTCACACCCCATGAGGAGATCTGAGATCTCAAACTCTTCATTCTGGCCAGTTTCTCACAACACAACACTCATTTCTTCATCAGCGAGTCAGTAATGTGTGTGGATTTAAGGATGAGTTTGAGCGGGAAACAGAAATCCTGAGGAAGAACTTCATCATCTTCATCTGCTTATAGTTTATTATGTGTAATAGTTCCGGCCTCTGCTCTAATGCTCAGATTAAAGTGACTCTCGTTCATCTTCTGAACACAAATTAAGAGATTTGTAATGAAATGAGAGATTTCTGTCCTCCATTGACAGGCTAAGCAACTTCAGCCGCTTCAGAAAGAGATGGAAAAATACCGTAAAAGACATTTTTATGAATGTACATGTTTTTCCCTGATTTAATGCCATGATGTTTTAACACATTTTTAAGGCCTTAAATTAAACTTTAAGATCGGCGGAGACCCTGCGATGAGTTTAGAAAATGATAATAAAACACTTACTCAACTGTAATTTCCTGGTTTTGTGTTTTTATGAGACGAACTGAAATAACATAACCTGTAGGAGCATCAGATAATGACCCTTCACACACACACACACACACACACACACACGAGCGACAGCACACACACAGATGGGACACTGAGGTTTATTCCGGCATCACCACACACCTTTTGTCTTAAATTAACCACATCAGTTTCTGAAGTCTCTGCTTTTAGAGGTTAACATTTTCAAAGTGCTTTCATTCGACAGAAACACGGATCATTCCAGACACACAAACGTAAAGGCAATCAGAGTAAGACTAGCGCTTCCACGAAACCCTGCAGAGAGAAAACGCACCGCCGTTAATAAACTGCATAGATATCATCCATAACGCCGTTAAAGTGCCGAGGTCTATACATTACACTCACGAGGCATTCAATAAAACACTTAAAACCACACATTAGAAAAGAAGAAGAAGATGATCGTGTAAGGCTAGCGTTTGGCACCATGGGCTTAAAGTCAAACACAGAGTCTGATGGACACGGCTCCAGAGGTCAAAGGTCAGTCTCACCGTGGGCTTAAAGTCCTTCAGGATCAGAAGAACACAGAGTCTGATGGAGACGGCTCCAGAGGTCAAAGGTCAGTCTCACCGTGGGCTTAAAGGGATAGTTCACCCAAAAATGAAGATTAGCCCATGATTTCCTCTCCCTCTCGTCATCCGAGGTGTGTGTGACATTCTTCTCTCAGACGAATATAATCTGAGTTATATTACACAAGTCCAGGCCAATCCAAGCATTAGTTGCTGTGTTTGAAAAAGTGCATCTATCCGTCATATAACTGCTCCACGAGGCTCTGGACTGTTAATAAAGGCCTTCTGAAGCGAATCGACGCGTTTGTGTAAGAAAAATATCCATATTTAAAACTTTATCACGTTAACTTTCGACCTCCGCCTTCCCTGTTCAATTTATGGAAAAATGTTGAAAGTTCGGATGGAAAGACTAACGCAACCAGGTCATGACATCACGAACACATCTGGAGTTTCACTTTCAACATTCAACATGGAAAACTTTTACTTGATAAAGTTTTAAATATGAATATTTGTCTTACACAGACGCATCGATTCGCTTCCGAAGGCCTTTATTAGCCGCGTGGAGCAGTTATATGACGGACAGATGCACTTCAAAAAATGCTTGGATTAGCCTGGACTGTTAATAAAGGCCTTCTGAAGCGAATCGACGCGTTTGTGTAAGAAAAATATCCATATTCCAAACTTTATCACGTTAACTTTCAACAGACCGCCTTCCCTGTTCAATTTATGGAAACATTTTTCATTAACGCATCTTGAGTTTCACTTTCAACATTCAACACTTTTCCACAGAAGACAGTCGGCCAAAAGTTTACTTGATAAAGTTTTAAATATGGATATTTTTCTTACACAAATGCATCGATTAGCTTCAGAAGGCCTTTATTAGCCGCGTGGAGCAGTTATATGACGGATAGATGCACTTCAAAAAAAGCTTGGATTAGCCTGGACTTTTGTAATATAACTCAGATTGTATTGGTCTGACAGAAGAACATCATACACACCTCGGATGACCTGAGGGAGAGCAAATCATGACCGAATTTTAATTTTTGCGCAAACTATCCGTTTAAAAGTCATTCCGTATCAGCGACACAGAGTCTCCAGAGGTCAGAGGTCAGTCTCACCGTGGGCTTAAAGTCCTTCAGGATCAGAAGAACACAGTCTGATGGAGAGGTCAAAGGTCGTCAGTGCAGCTCGATGAACGCCTCCATCTCCTCCGAGATCAGCCCTTTGTAGGGCAGTCTGTGTCTCTCGATGGCGCGCGCGGCGAGGCACTGCAGCGTGAGGTGGTGCAGCGGGTGGAGCGCGTGTTTCCCGCCGCTCTGCTCCTCCAGCAGCTCGTAGGCCGTCTTGTGCTGGGCGTTGGTGGCGTCGAAGTGTGCGCCGGCCCGGATGAGCGCCGCCATGATGTCGGGCGAGCCGTTAGCGGCCGCTACGTGCAGCGGCGTGTTGTTCTGCAGGTCGCGCGAGTCCACATCCGCGCCGCACTCCAGCAGCAGCTCCGCCACGGCCGGGCACGGGAAGCGGCCCACCGGGTACCGGCCCACAGACGTGGTGTCGCGGTCCACCGCCATGTGCAGCGGCGTGTACCCGCCCCGCGCCCGCGGGTTGAGCTTCAGCAGCCGGTACACCGTCCGCCGCTTCAGGTGCTCCTGCTCCGGCGCGCAATCCAGCTTCTCCAGCAGGAAGAGCAGGTGGAGGATGATGGAGAGTGCTTTGGTGAACTGGGCCGGTTCCGGCGGGCTTACCCGCTGCGCCACCGCCCGCTCCACCTCCCGCACGCTCTTCCCCAGGACGCCCATCAGGTCCTGGAAGCTGACGCGGGTGCAGCCCTTTGCGCGATCCTGCAATACGAAGGAGAAGAGCTCAGCGAAGGAGAGGAAGCTGCTGGCCGTCATGGGGCTGAGCGGGTCCAGGTGGTTCTGCTGCATGTCCAGGGCATACTTCCACAGGCCGATGCAGCGCCCGAAGTTGCCCGAGTCCGCGTAGACGGCGCCGCGGTACCGGATGTAGTAGGAAGTGTCCGGGTGCGACGGGCCGAGGATGCGTTCGCGGATCAGCAATGCTTGCATTCGCATCTCGTCCGGGTCGGTAATCAGCGCCTCAAGCTCCTCATCTGTGGACACCTCGCGGGCGCAGTCATACGCTGGCACCGGTGCGCCCGCCGGAGGCTTCGGGAGGCTCTCGCCCACTTGGCGGAGCTCCATCGCGCGCCTCCAGTACCGCATCGCGCCTAGAAGATCGCGCTTCTTATCGACAAAAGTGGCGCCGAGGAGCTCCAGCGCGTCGACCCGCTCCGCCCGGCTGAGCCGGGGCTGGTGCACCAAATACTCCACGATGTTGGTGTGCCCGGTGACGCTCGCGGCTAACAGCGGGGTCATCCCGTACCCGTCCCGCTCCATCCGCGCCTCGCCCTTCAGCAGCATCTTCATGATCTCCAGGCTCCCGGACTCCGCGCAGTCATGGAGGGCGGTGTTGCCCTTCACACTCCTCCGGTTGGCATCCGCCCCGCGCTCCAGCAGGAATTGGGCGATGTCCCGGTGCCCTTTATAGCAGGAGATCATCAGGCAGGTGTGCCCGTGCCGGTTCGCCACCTCCATGTCGGCGCGATGCTCCACCAGGTACCGCACGATCTCCAGGTGCCCGTCGAAGCAGGCGGCGCGCAGCGGGGTGGAGTTGGTGAGGGTGGTGTTGTTGACGGAGGCGCCGTGCTTCAGGAGCGTCTTCACCACCGGCAGGTGTCCCGCGGCGGAGGCCGCCCACAGCGGCGGAGCGCCTTCGATCGTCTCGCCGTCGAAGTTGACGGACCCCCCGAGCTCCACGTTGGCCTTGCAGTGCTCCAGCAGGTAATCCACGACCTCCAGGTGCCCGTAACGCGCCGCGATGAGCAGCGGCGTCCCCCCCTGCGTCTTCCCCTCCGCCAGCGCCTCCAGCTCCTCCGCGCTTTTGTTGCTCAGCAACTTCTGGATGAGCTTCAGTTTTCCGTCTCTCGCCGCGTTAAACACCGCCGCGCTGATATCCATCTTACCCGAGTGTCCGTTAAAGCGCGTTTGAATTCGCGATCGCGGGAAGCGAGCGGCGCTTCTTATTTAGTGAGGAGCGATCCATTTTACTGCCATTTTAAGGCTGCTGTCGAAATGGCGTCGGTGATGTTGTTTGACAGCTCTGTTTACCACTGCCGCTCGGAACGCTGGGTAGCGTAGTCCGTACGCGCGGTTAGCGCACGGCGCGAGCCGCGCAAAGAACTACAATAACACCTGTCACCCATCACGAACGCCGGCAGGCTTGTCGCGCGAAGACCTGTGGGAAATGTAGTCCGCTTGCTCGTATCAGCCGGTGTCGTTGTGCCTCACGGGAACTACATCCCCCATCATGCATCTGGTGAGACTCAGTCAGCTGATGTAAACACGGAATGTATGAACAACTCGTCTGGCATGTATGAAGTCACTAAGTTCTTATGCTGTACCAAAAACGACATTTTAGATATTTGAATGTTTTAGAGATTGGAATTAAAGTGCTTTCTGGATTTATCCCGAGTTTGTTTGTTGTGTTTGAAGACGTGGTACATGTAATACGTACTATTACCTTATTTCATTGATTATAAAGAATGCCAAAACAGGGTTTCATGTTAAAGTCACGGAGATGTTTTCATGATGTTGATTTATTAAACACTTCTGTTGATTTACAGTGAAGTACAGTCAGCTTTATACACACGGGAATATCTGCGTTAAAGACTACAGTAAACAGTGATTGAGCTCTAATCACTTCAGATTATAATACTACTGAACCCAGAGGATATTAAAGTTAGACACATTTTAAAATCAGTGTTTTAATGAGCAGTATTAACCCCACAGGTGTGTGTGTGTGTGTGTGTGTGTGTGTGTGTGTGTGTCCTGTGCTGAGAGGCAGACTGGGTTCTGTTGTTCAGTTTCACAACAAAATCACTAGTCTTCCACACAGCAGGAGGACGGGTACACTGATCCAGGAACAGCAGGAGGAGGACGGGTACACTGATCCAGGAGCAGCAGGAGGAGGACGGGTACACTGATCCAGGAGCAGCAGGAGGACGGGTACACTGATCCAGGAACAGCAGGAGGACGGGTACACTGATCCAGGAGCAGCAGGAGGACGGGTACACTGATCCAGGAGCAGCAGGAGGACGGGTACGGGAGAAGAACATCAACAAAAAGTGTGTTCGATATAGTATGTGTGTGTGTTCTGTGAGTGTGTGTGTGTGTGTGTGTGTGTGTGTGTGTGTTCTGTGAGTGTGTGTGTGTGTGTGTGTGTGTGTGTGTGTGTGTGTGTGTGAGAGAGTGAGTGAGTGAGTGAGTGAGTGTGTGTGTGTGTGTGTGTGTGTGTGTGAGAGCGAGTGTGTGTGTGTGTGTAAGTGTGTGTGTGTGTGTGAGAGCGAGTGTGTGTGTGTGTGTAAGTGAGTGTGTCTAGTATGAATGTCCTTCATCCTCCACGTTGTTAGGGTCAGTCGCTTCACTGGCGGTCATCATCCTCTCTCCCGCGGGCTCATGGGTCAGTGAAGTGTCTGCTCTTATTATACTAGAGACTGAGGAAGTGTGTGAGTTCAGATGCAGAGGTAGTGTGAGTGTGTGTGTACACACACACCGTACATTACCTGAAGACTGAAACACACACACACACACACACACACACACACACACACACACACACTGTACATTACCTGAAGACTGAAACACACACGGACACACACACACACACCGTACATTACCTGAAGACTGAAACACACACACACACACACACACACACACACACACACACTGTACATTACCTGAAGACTGAAACACACACGGACACACACACACACACACCGTACATTACCTGAAGACTGAAACACACACACACACACACACACACACACACACACACACACACACACACACACACACTGTACATTACCTGAAGACTGAAACACACACACACACACACACACCGTACATTACCTGAAGACTGAAACACACACACACACACACACACACCGTTCATTACCTGAAGACTGAAACACACACACACACACCGTTCATTACCTGAAGACTGAAACACACACACACACACACACACACACACACACACTGTACATTACCTGAAGACTGAAACACACACACACACACACCGTACATTACCTGAAGACTGAAACACACACACACACACACACCGTTCATTACCTGAAGACTGAAACACACACGGACACACACACACACACCGTACATTACCTGAAGACTGAAACACACACACACACACACACACACACACACACACACACACACACACACACACACACTGTACATTACCTGAAGACTGAAACACACACACACACACACCGTACATTACCTGAAGACTGAAACACACACACACACACACACCGTTCATTACCTGAAGACTGAAACACACACACACACACCGTTCATTACCTGAAGACTGAAACACACACACACACACACCGTACATTACCTGAAGACTGAAACACACACACACACACACACACACACACACACACACTGTACATTACCTGAAGACTGAAACACACACGGACACACACACACACACCGTACATTACCTGAAGACTGAAACACACACACACACACACACACACACACACACACACACACTGTACATTACCTGAAGACTGAAACACACACACCGTACATTACCTGAAGACTGAAACACACACACACACACACACCGTTCATTACCTGAAGACTGAAACACACACACACACACCGTTCATTACCTGAAGACTGAAACACACACACACACACACACACACACACACACACACACACACACACACTGTACATTACCTGAAGACTGAAACACACACGGACACACACACACACACACACCGTACATTACCTGAAGACTGAAACACACACACACACACACACACACTGTACATTACCTGAAGACTGAAACACACACACACACACACACCGTACATTACCTGAAGACTGAAACACACACACACACACACACCGTTCATTACCTGAAGACTGAAACACACACACACACACACACACCGTACATTACCTGAAGACTGAAACACACACACACACACACACACACACACACACACACACACACTGTACATTACCTGAAGACTGAAACACACACACACACCGTACATTACCTGAAGACTGAAACACACACACACACACACACCGTACATTACCTGAAGACTGAAACACACACACACACACACACACCGTACATTACCTGAAGACTGAAACACACACACACACACACACCGTACATTACCTGAAGACTGAAACACACACACACACACACACCGTTCATTACCTGAAGACTGAAACACACACACACACACACACACCGTACATTACCTGAAGACTGAAACACACACACACACACACACACACACACTGTACATTACCTGAAGACTGAAACACACACACACACCGTACATTACCTGAAGACTGAAACACACACACACACACACACCGTTCATTACCTGAAGACTGAAACACACACACACACACACACACCGTACATTACCTGAAGACTGAAACACACACACACACACACACACACACACTGTACATTACCTGAAGACTGAAACACACACGGACACACACACACACACCGTACATTACCTGAAGACTGAAACACACACACACACACACACACACACACACTGTACATTACCTGAAGACTGAAACACACACACACACACACACACCGTTCATTACCTGAAGACTGAAACACACACACACACACCGTTCATTACCTGAAGACTGAAACACACACACACACACACACACCGTACATTACCTGAAGACTGAAACACACACACACACACACACACACACACACACACACACACACACTGTACATTACCTGAAGACTGAAACACACACACACACCGTACATTACCTGAAGACTGAAACACACACACACACACACACCGTACATTACCTGAAGACTGAGACACACACACACACACCGTTCATTACCTGAAGACTGAAACACACACACACACACACCGTTCATTACCTGAAGACTGAAACACACACACACACACACACACACACACACCGTACATTACCTGAAGACTGAAACACACCAACACACACACACACACACACACACACTGTACATTACCTGAAGACTGAAACACACACACACACACACACACCGTACATTACCTGAAGACTGAAACACACACACACACACACACACACACACACACACACTGTACATTACCTGAAGACTGAAACACACACACACACCGTACATTACCTGAAGACTGAAACACACACACACACACACACACCGTACATTACCTGAAGACTGAGACACACACACACACACTGTACATTACCTGAAGACTGAGACACACACACACACACACCGTTCATTACCTGAAGACTGAAACACACACACACACACACACACTGTACATTACCTGAAGACTGAGACACACACACACACACCGTTCATTACCTGAAGACTGAAACACACACACACACACACACCGTTCATTACCTGAAGACTGAAACACACACACACACACACACACACACACACACACCGTACATTACCTGAAGACTGAAACACACACACACACACACACACACCTACATTACCTGAAGACTGAAACACACACACACACACACACACACCGTACATTACCTGAAGACTGAAACACACACACACACACACACACACCGTACATTACCTGAAGACTGAAACACACACACACACACACACACACCGTACATTACCTGAAGACTGAAACACACACACACACACACACACACACCGTACATTACCTGAAGACTGAAACACACACACACACACACACACACACACACACCGTACATTACCTGAAGACTGAAACACACACACACACACACACCGTACATTACCTGAAGACTGAAACACACACACACACACACACCGTTCATTACCTGAAGACTGAAACACACACACACACACACACCGTTCATTACCTGAAGACTGAAACACACACACACACACACACACACACACACACACACCGTACATTACCTGAAGACTGAAACACACACACACACACACACACACCGTACATTACCTGAAGACTGAAACACACACACACACACACACACACCGTACATTACCTGAAGACTGAAACACACACACACACACACACACCGTACATTACCTGAAGACTGAAACACACACACACACACACACACACCGTACATTACCTGAAGACTGAAACACACACACACACACACACACACACCGTACATTACCTGAAGACTGAAACACACACACACACACACACACACCGTACATTACCTGAAGACTGAAACACACACACACACACACACACACACACACACCGTACATTACCTGAAGACTGAAACACACACACACACACACACACACCGTACATTACCTGAAGACTGAAACACACACACACACACACACACCGTACATTACCTGAAGACTGAAACACACACACACACACACACACACACACACACCGTACATTACCTGAAGACTGAAACACACACACACACACACACACCGTACATTACCTGAAGACTGAAACACACACACACACACACACACACACCGTACATTACCTGAAGACTGAAACACACACACACACCGTACATTACCTGAAGACTGAAACACACACACACACACACACATCGTTCATTACCTGAAGACTGAAACACACACACACACACACACCGTTCATTACCTGAAGACTGAAACACACACACACACACACACACCGTTCATTACCTGAAGACTGAAACACACACACACACACACACACCGTACATTACCTGAAGACTGAAACACACACACACACACACACACACACACACACCGTACATTACCTGAAGACTGAAACACACACACACACACACACCGTACATTACCTGAAGACTGAGACACACACACACACACCGTTCATTACCTGAAGACTGAAACACACACACACACACACCGTTCATTACCTGAAGACTGAAACACACACACACACACACACACACACACACACCGTACATTACCTGAAGACTGAAACACACCAACACACACACACACACACACACACACTGTACATTACCTGAAGACTGAAACACACACACACACACACACACCGTACATTACCTGAAGACTGAAACACACACACACACACACACACACACACACACACTGTACATTACCTGAAGACTGAAACACACACACACACACCGTACATTACCTGAAGACTGAAACACACACACACACACACACCGTACATTACCTGAAGACTGAGACACACACACACACACTGTACATTACCTGAAGACTGAGACACACACACACACACCGTTCATTACCTGAAGACTGAAACACACACACACACACACACACTGTACATTACCTGAAGACTGAGACACACACACACACACCGTTCATTACCTGAAGACTGAAACACACACACACACCGTTCATTACCTGAAGACTGAAACACACACACACACACACACACACACACACACACCGTACATTACCTGAAGACTGAAACACACACACACACACACACACACCGTACATTACCTGAAGACTGAAACACACACACACACACACACACACACACCGTACATTACCTGAAGACTGAAACACACACACACACACACACCGTACATTACCTGAAGACTGAAACACACACACACACACACACACACCGTACATTACCTGAAGACTGAAACACACACACACACACACACACACACCGTACATTACCTGAAGACTGAAACACACACACACACACACACACACACCGTACATTACCTGAAGACTGAAACACACACACACACACACACACACACCGTACATTACCTGAAGACTGAAACACACACACACACACACACACCGTACATTACCTGAAGACTGAAACACACACACACACCGTACATTACCTGAAGACTGAAACACACACACACGCACACACACACACACACCGTACATTACCTGAAGACTGAAACACACACACACACACACACACACACACCGTACATTACCTGAAGACTGAAACACACACACACACACACACACACACCGTACATTACCTGAAGACTGAAACACACACACACACACACACACACCGTACATTACCTGAAGACTGAAACACACACACACACACACACACACACCGTACATTACCTGAAGACTGAAACACACACACACACACACACACACACCGTACATTACCTGAAGACTGAAACACACACACACACACACACACACACCGTACATTACCTGAAGACTGAAACACACACACACACCGTACATTACCTGAAGACTGAAACACACACACACACACACACACACACCGTACATTACCTGAAGACTGAAACACACACACACACACACCGTACATTACCTGAAGACTGAAACACACACACACACACACACACACACACCGTACATTACCTGAAGACTGAAACACACACACACACACACACACACCGTTCATTACCTGAAGACTGAAACACACACACACACACACACACACCGTTCATTACCTGAAGACTGAAACACACACACACACATAGTACATTACCTGAAGACTGAAACACACACACACACACACACACACACACACCGTTCATTACCTGAAGACTGAAACACACACACACACACACACACCGTACATTACCTGAAGACTGAAACACACACACACACACCGTACATTACCTGAAGACTGAAACACACACACACACACACACACACACACACCGTACATTACCTGAAGACTGAAACAAACACACACACACCGTACATTACCTGAAGACTGAAACACACACACACACACCGTACATTACCTGAAGACTGAAACACACACACACACACACCGTACATTACCTGAAGACTGAAACACACACACACACACACACACACACACACACACACCGTACATTAACTGAAGACTGAAACACACACACACACACACCGTTCATTACCTGAAGACTGAAACACAAACACACACACACCGTACATTACCTGAAGACTGAAACACACACACACACACACACCGTACATTACCTGAAGACTGAAACACACACACACACACACACACACACACCGTACATTACCTGAAGACTGAAACACACACACACACACACCGTACATTACCTGAAGACTGAAACACACACACACACACACCGTACATTACCTGAAGACTGAAACACACACCGTACATTACCTGAAGACTGAAACACACACACACACACACCGTACATTACCTGAAGACTGAAACACACACACACACACACCGTTCATTACCTGAAGACTGAAACACACACACACACACACACACCGTACATTACCTGAAGACTGAAACACACACACACACACACCGTACATTACCTGAAGACTGAAACACACACACACACACACACACACACCGTTCATTACCTGAAGACTGAAACACACACACACACACACACACCGTACATTACCTGAAGACTGAAACACACACACACACACACACACACACACACACCGTACATTACCTGAAGACTGAAACACACACACACACACACACCGTACATTACCTGAAGACTGAAACACACACACACACACACACACCGTTCATTACCTGAAGACTGAAACACACACACACACACACACACCGTTCATTACCTGAAGACTGAAACACACACACACACACACACACCGTACATTACCTGAAGACTGAAACACACACACACACACACACACACACACCGTACATTACCTGAAGACTGAAACACACACACACACACACACACACACACCGTACATTACCTGAAGACTGAAACACACACACACACACACACACAGTACATTACCTGAAGACTGAAACACACACACACACACACACACACCGTACATTACCTGAAGACTGAAACACACACACACACACACACACACACACACACACACACCGTACATTACCTGAAGACTGAAACACACACACACACACACACCGTACATTACCTGAAGACTGAAACACACACACACACACACACACACCGTACATTACCTGAAGACTGAAACACACACACACACACACACACACCGTACATTACCTGAAGACTGAAACACACACACACACACACACACACCGTACATTACCTGAAGACTGAAACACACACACACACACACACACACACACACACACCGTACATTACCTGAAGACTGAAACACACACACACACACCGTACATTACCTGAAGACTGAAACACACACACACACCGTACATTACCTGAAGACTGAAACACACACACACACACACCGTACATTACCTGAAGACTGAAACACACACACACACACACACACACAGTACATTACCTGAAGACTGAAACACACACACACACACACACACCGTACATTACCTGAAGACTGAAACACACACACACACACACACCATACATTACCTGAAGACTGAAACACACACACACACACACACACACACACACCGTACATTACCTGAAGACTGAAACACACACACACACACACACACCGTTCATTACCTGAAGACTGAAACACACACACACACACACACCGTTCATTACCTGAAGACTGAAACACACACACACACATAGTACATTACCTGAAGACTGAAACACACACACACACACACACACACACACACACCGTTCATTACCTGAAGACTGAAACACACACACACACCGTACATTACCTGAAGACTGAAACACACACACACACACACCGTACATTACCTGAAGACTGAAACACACACACACACACACCGTACATTACCTGAAGACTGAAACACACACACACACACACCGTACATTACCTGAAGACTGAAACACACACACACACACACCGTACATTACCTGAAGACTGAAACACACACACACACACACACCGTACATTACCTGAAGACTGAAACACACACACACACACCGTACATTACCTGAAGACTGAAACACACACACACACACCGTACATTACCTGAAGACTGAAACACACACACACACACACCGTACATTACCTGAAGACTGAAACACACACACACACACACACACACACACCGTACATTAACTGAAGACTGAAACACACACACACACACACCGTTCATTACCTGAAGACTGAAACACACACACACACACACCGTACATTACCTGAAGACTGAAACACACACACACACACACCGTACATTACCTGAAGACTGAAACACACACACACACACACCGTACATTACCTGAAGACTGAAACACACACACACACACCGTACATTACCTGAAGACTGAAACACACACACACACACACCGTACATTACCTGAAGACTGAAACACACACACACACACACACCGTACATTACCTGAAGACTGAAACACACACACACACACACCGTTCATTACCTGAAGACTGAAACACACACACACACACACCGTACATTACCTGAAGACTGAAACACACACACACACACACACACCGTTCATTACAGGAAGACTGAAACACACACACACACACACACCCTACATTACCTGAAGACTGAAACACACACACACACACACACACACACACACCGTACATTACCTGAAGACTGAAACACACACACACACACACACCATTCATTACCTGAAGACTGAAACACACACACACACACACACACACACACACCGTACATTACCTGAAGACTGAAACACACACACACACACACACCGTTCATTACCTGAAGACTGAAACACACACACACACACACACACACCGTACATTAACTGAAGACTGAAACACACACACACACACACACCGTTCATTACCTGAAGACCGAAACACACACACACACACACACACACACACACACACACACACCGTACATTACCTGAAGACTGAAACACACACACACACACACACACCGTACATTACCTGAAGACTGAAACACACACACACACACACACACACACACACCGTTCATTACCTGAAGACTGAAACACACACACACACACACACACACCGTTCATTACCTGAAGACTGAAACACACACACACACACACCGTACATTACCTGAAGACTGAAACACACACACACATACACACACACACACACCGTACATTAACTGAAGACTGAAACACACACACACACACACACACACACACACCGTTCATTACCTGAAGACTGAAACACACACACACACACACACCGTTCATTACCTGAAGACTGAAACACACACACACACACACACACACACACCGTTCATTACCTGAAGACTGAAACACACACACACACACACACACACACACACACCGTACATTACCTGAAGACTGAAACACACACACACACACACACCGTACATTACCTGAAGACTGAAACACACACACACACACACACACACACACACCGTTCATTACCTGAAGACTGAAACACACACACACACACACACACACACACACCGTACATTACCTGAAGACTGAAACACACACACACACACACACACACCGTACATTACCTGAAGACTGAAACACACACACACACACACCGTACATTACCTGAAGACTGAAACACACACACACACACACACACACACACCGTACATTACCTGAAGACTGAAACACACACACACACACACACACCGTACATTACCTGAAGACTGAAACACACACACACACACACACACACACACACACACACACACACACACACACACACACCGTTCATTACCTGAAGACTGAAACACACACACACACACACACCGTACATTACCTGAAGACTGAAACACACACACACACACACACACACACCGTACATTACCTGAAGACTGAAACACACACACACACACACACACACACCGTACATTACCTGAAGACTGAAACACACACACACACACAGTACATTACCTGAAGACTGAAACACACAGACACACACACACACACACACCGTACATTACCTGAAGACTGAAACACACACACACACACACACACACACACCGTACATTACCTGAAGACTGAAACACACACACACACACACACACACCGTTCATTACCTGAAGACTGAAACACACACACACATACACACACACACACCGTACATTACCTGAAGACTGAAACACACACACACACACACACACACACACACACACCGTACATTACCTGAAGACTGAAACACACACACACACATACACACACACACACCGTACATTACCTGAAGACTGAAACACACACACACACACCGTACATTACCTGAAGACTGAAACACACACACACACACACACACCGTACATTACCTGAAGACTGAAACACACACACACACACCGTACATTACCTGAAGACTGAAACACACACACACACACACACACACACACACCGTTCATTACCTGAAGACTGAAACACACACACACACACACCGTACATTACCTGAAGACTGAAACACACACACACACATACACACACACACACCGTACATTACCTGAAGACTGAAACACACACACACACACCGTACATTACCTGAAGACTGAAACACACACACACACACACACACACACCGTTCATTACCTGAAGACTGAAACACACACACACACACACCGTTCATTACCTGAAGACTGAAACACACACACACACACACGCACCGTACATTACCTGAAGACTGAAACACACACACACACACACACACCGTACATTACCTGAAGACTGAAACACATACACACACCGTACATTACCTGAAGACTGAACACACACACACACACACACACACACACCGTACATTACCTGAAGACTGAAACACACACACACACCGTACATTACCTGAAGACTGAAACACACACACACACACACACACACACCGTACATTACCTGAACACTGAAACACACACACACACCGTACAATACCTGAAGACTGAAACACACACACACACCGTACATTACCTGAACACTGAAACACACACACACACACACACCGTTCATTACCTGAAGACTGAAACACACACACACACACACACACACTGTACATTACCTGAAGACTGAAACACACACACACACCGTACATTACCTGAAGACTGAAACACACACACACACACACACACCGTACATTACCTGAAGACTGAAACACACACACACACCGTACATTACCTGAAGACTGAAACACACACACACACACACACACACCGTACATTACCTGAACACTGAAACACACACACACACCGTACAATACCTGAAGACTGAAACACACACACACACCGTACATTACCTGAAGACTGAAACACACACACACACACACCGTTCATTACCTGAAGACTGAAACACACACACACACCGTACATTACCTGAACACTGAAACACACACACACACCGTACAATACCTGAAGACTGAAACACACACACACACCGTACATTACCTGAAGACTGAAACACACACACACACACACACACACACACACACACACACCGTTCATTACCTGAAGACTGAAACACACACACACACACACACACACCGTTCATTACCTGAAGACTGAAACACACACACACACCGTACATTACCTGAACACTGAAACACACACACACACCGTACAATACCTGAAGACTGAAACACACACACACACCGTACATTACCTGAAGACTGAAACACACACACACACACACACACACCGTACATTACCTGAACACTGAAACACACACACACACACACACACCGTACATTACCTGAAGACTGAAACACTCACACACACACACACACACACACCGTACATTACCTGAAGACTGAAACACACACACACACACCGTACATTACCTGAAGACTGAAACACACACACACACACACACACACACCGTACATTACCTGAAGACTGAAACACACACACACACACACCGTTCATTACCTGAAGACTGAAACACACACACACACACACCGTTCATTACCTGAAGACTGAAACACACACACACACACACCGTACATTACCTGAAGACTGAAACACACACACACACACACACACACACACACACACACACACCGTACATTACCTGAAGACTGAAACACACACACACACACACACACACACACACACACACACACACCGTTCATTACCTGAAGACTGAAACACACACACACACACACACACACACACACACACACACCGTACATTACCTGAAGACTGAAACACACACACACACACCGTAAATTACCTGAAGACTGAAACACACACACACACACACACACACACACACACACATACCGTACATTACCTGAAGACTGAAACACACACACACACACACACCGTACATTACCTGAAGACTGAAACACACACACACACACACACACACCGTTCATTACCTGAAGACTGAAACACACACACACATACACACACACACACCGTACATTACCTGAAGACTGAAACACACACACACACACACACACACCGTACATTACCTGAAGACTGAAACACACACACACACACACACACACACACACACACACACACACTGTACATTACCTGAAGACTGAAACACACACACACACCGTACATTACCTGAAGACTGAAACACACACACACACACACACCGTACATTACCTGAAGACTGAGACACACACACACACACCGTTCATTACCTGAAGACTGAAACACACACACACACACACCGTTCATTACCTGAAGACTGAAACACACACACACACACACACACACACACACCGTACATTACCTGAAGACTGAAACACACCAACACACACACACACACACACACACACTGTACATTACCTGAAGACTGAAACACACACACACACACACACACACACCGTACATTACCTGAAGACTGAAACACACACACACACACACACACACACACACACACTGTACATTACCTGAAGACTGAAACACACACACACACCGTACATTACCTGAAGACTGAAACACACACACACACACACACACCGTACATTACCTGAAGACTGAGACACACACACACACACTGTACATTACCTGAAGACTGAGACACACACACACACACACCGTTCATTACCTGAAGACTGAAACACACACACACACACACACACTGTACATTACCTGAAGACTGAGACACACACACACACACCGTTCATTACCTGAAGACTGAAACACACACACACACACACACCGTTCATTACCTGAAGACTGAAACACACACACACACACACACACACACACACACACCGTACATTACCTGAAGACTGAAACACACACACACACACACACACACCTACATTACCTGAAGACTGAAACACACACACACACACACACACACCGTACATTACCTGAAGACTGAAACACACACACACACACACACACACCGTACATTACCTGAAGACTGAAACACACACACACACACACACACACCGTACATTACCTGAAGACTGAAACACACACACACACACCGTACATTACCTGAAGACTGAAACACACACACACACACACACACACCGTACATTACCTGAAGACTGAAACACACACACACACACACACACACACCGTACATTACCTGAAGACTGAAACACACACACACACACACACACACACACACACACACCGTACATTACCTGAAGACTGAAACACACACACACACACACACCGTACATTACCTGAAGACTGAAACACACACACACACACACACCGTTCATTACCTGAAGACTGAAACACACACACACACACACACCGTTCATTACCTGAAGACTGAAACACACACACACACACACACACACACACACACCGTACATTACCTGAAGACTGAAACACACACACACACACACACACACCGTACATTACCTGAAGACTGAAACACACACACACACACACACACACCGTACATTACCTGAAGACTGAAACACACACACACACACACACACCGTACATTACCTGAAGACTGAAACACACACACACACACACACACACCGTACATTACCTGAAGACTGAAACACACACACACACACACACACACACCGTACATTACCTGAAGACTGAAACACACACACACACACACACACACCGTACATTACCTGAAGACTGAAACACACACACACACACACACACACACACACACCGTACATTACCTGAAGACTGAAACACACACACACACACACACACACCGTACATTACCTGAAGACTGAAACACACACACACACACACACACCGTACATTACCTGAAGACTGAAACACACACACACACACACACACACACACACACCGTACATTACCTGAAGACTGAAACACACACACACACACACACACCGTACATTACCTGAAGACTGAAACACACACACACACACACACACACACCGTACATTACCTGAAGACTGAAACACACACACACACCGTACATTACCTGAAGACTGAAACACACACACACACACACACACCGTTCATTACCTGAAGACTGAAACACACACACACACACACACCGTTCATTACCTGAAGACTGAAACACACACACACACACACACACCGTTCATTACCTGAAGACTGAAACACACACACACACACACACACCGTACATTACCTGAAGACTGAAACACACACACACACACACACACACACACACACCGTACATTACCTGAAGACTGAAACACACACACACACACACACCGTACATTACCTGAAGACTGAGACACACACACACACACCGTTCATTACCTGAAGACTGAAACACACACACACACACACCGTTCATTACCTGAAGACTGAAACACACACACACACACACACACACACACACACACACCGTACATTACCTGAAGACTGAAACACACCAACACACACACACACACACACACACACTGTACATTACCTGAAGACTGAAACACACACACACACACACACACCGTACATTACCTGAAGACTGAAACACACACACACACACACACACACACACACACACTGTACATTACCTGAAGACTGAAACACACACACACACACACACCGTACATTACCTGAAGACTGAAACACACACACACACACACACCGTACATTACCTGAAGACTGAGACACACACACACACACTGTACATTACCTGAAGACTGAGACACACACACACACACCGTTCATTACCTGAAGACTGAAACACACACACACACACACACACTGTACATTACCTGAAGACTGAGACACACACACACACACCGTTCATTACCTGAAGACTGAAACACACACACACACCGTTCATTACCTGAAGACTGAAACACACACACACACACACACACACACACACACACCGTACATTACCTGAAGACTGAAACACACACACACACACACACACACCGTACATTACCTGAAGACTGAAACACACACACACACACACACACACACACCGTACATTACCTGAAGACTGAAACACACACACACACACACACCGTACATTACCTGAAGACTGAAACACACACACACACACACACACACCGTACATTACCTGAAGACTGAAACACACACACACACACACACACACACCGTACATTACCTGAAGACTGAAACACACACACACACACACACACACACCGTACATTACCTGAAGACTGAAACACACACACACACACACACACACACCGTACATTACCTGAAGACTGAAACACACACACACACACACACACCGTACATTACCTGAAGACTGAAACACACACACACACCGTACATTACCTGAAGACTGAAACACACACACACGCACACACACACACACACCGTACATTACCTGAAGACTGAAACACACACACACACACACACACACCGTACATTACCTGAAGACTGAAACACACACACACACACACACACACCGTACATTACCTGAAGACTGAAACACACACACACACACACACACACCGTACATTACCTGAAGACTGAAACACACACACACACACACACACACACCGTACATTACCTGAAGACTGAAACACACACACACACACACACACACACCGTACATTACCTGAAGACTGAAACACACACACACACACACACACACACCGTACATTACCTGAAGACTGAAACACACACACACACCGTACATTACCTGAAGACTGAAACACACACACACACACACACACACACCGTACATTACCTGAAGACTGAAACACACACACACACACACCGTACATTACCTGAAGACTGAAACACACACACACACACACACACACACACCGTACATTACCTGAAGACTGAAACACACACACACACACACACACACCGTTCATTACCTGAAGACTGAAACACACACACACACACACACACACCGTTCATTACCTGAAGACTGAAACACACACACACACATAGTACATTACCTGAAGACTGAAACACACACACACACACACACACACACACACCGTTCATTACCTGAAGACTGAAACACACACACACACACACACACCGTACATTACCTGAAGACTGAAACACACACACACACACCGTACATTACCTGAAGACTGAAACACACACACACACACACACACACACACACCGTACATTACCTGAAGACTGAAACAAACACACACACACCGTACATTACCTGAAGACTGAAACACACACACACACACCGTACATTACCTGAAGACTGAAACACACACACACACACACCGTACATTACCTGAAGACTGAAACACACACACACACACACACACACACACACACACACCGTACATTAACTGAAGACTGAAACACACACACACACACACCGTTCATTACCTGAAGACTGAAACACAAACACACACACACCGTACATTACCTGAAGACTGAAACACACACACACACACACACCGTACATTACCTGAAGACTGAAACACACACACACACACACACACACACACCGTACATTACCTGAAGACTGAAACACACACACACACACACCGTACATTACCTGAAGACTGAAACACACACACACACACACCGTACATTACCTGAAGACTGAAACACACACCGTACATTACCTGAAGACTGAAACACACACACACACACACCGTACATTACCTGAAGACTGAAACACACACACACACACACCGTTCATTACCTGAAGACTGAAACACACACACACACACACACACCGTACATTACCTGAAGACTGAAACACACACACACACACACCGTACATTACCTGAAGACTGAAACACACACACACACACACACACACACCGTTCATTACCTGAAGACTGAAACACACACACACACACACACACCGTACATTACCTGAAGACTGAAACACACACACACACACACACACACACACACACACACCGTACATTACCTGAAGACTGAAACACACACACACACACACACCGTACATTACCTGAAGACTGAAACACACACACACACACACACACCGTTCATTACCTGAAGACTGAAACACACACACACACACACACACCGTTCATTACCTGAAGACTGAAACACACACACACACACACACACCGTACATTACCTGAAGACTGAAACACACACACACACACACACACACACACCGTACATTACCTGAAGACTGAAACACACACACACACACACACACACACACCGTACATTACCTGAAGACTGAAACACACACACACACACACACACAGTACATTACCTGAAGACTGAAACACACACACACACACACACACACCGTACATTACCTGAAGACTGAAACACACACACACACACACACACACACACACACACCGTACATTACCTGAAGACTGAAACACACACACACACACACACCGTACATTACCTGAAGACTGAAACACACACACACACACACACACACCGTACATTACCTGAAGACTGAAACACACACACACACACACACACACCGTACATTACCTGAAGACTGAAACACACACACACACACACACCGTACATTACCTGAAGACTGAAACACACACACACACACACACACACACACACCGTACATTACCTGAAGACTGAAACACACACACACACACCGTACATTACCTGAAGACTGAAACACACACACACACCGTACATTACCTGAAGACTGAAACACACACACACACACACCGTACATTACCTGAAGACTGAAACACACACACACACACACACACACAGTACATTACCTGAAGACTGAAACACACACACACACACACACACCGTACATTACCTGAAGACTGAAACACACACACACACACACACCATACATTACCTGAAGACTGAAACACACACACACACACACACACACACACACCGTACATTACCTGAAGACTGAAACACACACACACACACACACACCGTTCATTACCTGAAGACTGAAACACACACACACACACACACCGTTCATTACCTGAAGACTGAAACACACACACACACATAGTACATTACCTGAAGACTGAAACACACACACACACACACACACACACACACACCGTTCATTACCTGAAGACTGAAACACACACACACACCGTACATTACCTGAAGACTGAAACACACACACACACACACCGTACATTACCTGAAGACTGAAACACACACACACACACACCGTACATTACCTGAAGACTGAAACACACACACACACACACCGTACATTACCTGAAGACTGAAACACACACACACACACACCGTACATTACCTGAAGACTGAAACACACACACACACACACACCGTACATTACCTGAAGACTGAAACACACACACACACACCGTACATTACCTGAAGACTGAAACACACACACACACACCGTACATTACCTGAAGACTGAAACACACACACACACACACCGTACATTACCTGAAGACTGAAACACACACACACACACACACACACACACCGTACATTAACTGAAGACTGAAACACACACACACACACACCGTTCATTACCTGAAGACTGAAACACACACACACACACACCGTACATTACCTGAAGACTGAAACACACACACACACACACCGTACATTACCTGAAGACTGAAACACACACACACACACACCGTACATTACCTGAAGACTGAAACACACACACACACACCGTACATTACCTGAAGACTGAAACACACACACACACACACCGTACATTACCTGAAGACTGAAACACACACACACACACACACCGTACATTACCTGAAGACTGAAACACACACACACACACACCGTTCATTACCTGAAGACTGAAACACACACACACACACACCGTACATTACCTGAAGACTGAAACACACACACACACACACACACCGTTCATTACAGGAAGACTGAAACACACACACACACACACACCCTACATTACCTGAAGACTGAAACACACACACACACACACACACACACACACACACCGTACATTACCTGAAGACTGAAACACACACACACACACACACCATTCATTACCTGAAGACTGAAACACACACACACACACACACACACACACACCGTACATTACCTGAAGACTGAAACACACACACACACACACACCGTTCATTACCTGAAGACTGAAACACACACACACACACACACACACCGTACATTAACTGAAGACTGAAACACACACACACACACACACCGTTCATTACCTGAAGACCGAAACACACACACACACACACACACACACACACACACACACACCGTACATTACCTGAAGACTGAAACACACACACACACACACACACCGTACATTACCTGAAGACTGAAACACACACACACACACACACACACACACACCGTTCATTACCTGAAGACTGAAACACACACACACACACACACACACCGTTCATTACCTGAAGACTGAAACACACACACACACACACCGTACATTACCTGAAGACTGAAACACACACACACATACACACACACACACACCGTACATTAACTGAAGACTGAAACACACACACACACACACACACACACACACCGTTCATTACCTGAAGACTGAAACACACACACACACACACACCGTTCATTACCTGAAGACTGAAACACACACACACACACACACACACCGTTCATTACCTGAAGACTGAAACACACACACACACACACACACACACACACACCGTACATTACCTGAAGACTGAAACACACACACACACACACACCGTACATTACCTGAAGACTGAAACACACACACACACACACACACACACACACCGTTCATTACCTGAAGACTGAAACAAACACACACACACACACACACACACACACACCGTACATTACCTGAAGACTGAAACACACACACACACACACACACACCGTACATTACCTGAAGACTGAAACACACACACACACACACCGTACATTACCTGAAGACTGAAACACACACACACACACACACACACACACCGTACATTACCTGAAGACTGAAACACACACACACACACACACACCGTACATTACCTGAAGACTGAAACACACACACACACACACACACACACACACACACACACACACACACACACACACACCGTTCATTACCTGAAGACTGAAACACACACACACACACACACCGTACATTACCTGAAGACTGAAACACACACACACACACACACACACACCGTACATTACCTGAAGACTGAAACACACACACACACACACACACACACCGTACATTACCTGAAGACTGAAACACACACACACACACAGTACATTACCTGAAGACTGAAACACACAGACACACACACACACACACACACACCGTACATTACCTGAAGACTGAAACACACACACACACACACACACACACACCGTACATTACCTGAAGACTGAAACACACACACACACACACACACACCGTTCATTACCTGAAGACTGAAACACACACACACATACACACACACACACCGTACATTACCTGAAGACTGAAACACACACACACACACACACACACACACACACACCGTACATTACCTGAAGACTGAAACACACACACACACATACACACACACACACCGTACATTACCTGAAGACTGAAACACACACACACACACCGTACATTACCTGAAGACTGAAACACACACACACACACACACACCGTACATTACCTGAAGACTGAAACACACACACACACACCGTACATTACCTGAAGACTGAAACACACACACACACACACACACACACACACCGTTCATTACCTGAAGACTGAAACACACACACACACACACCGTACATTACCTGAAGACTGAAACACACACACACACATACACACACACACACCGTACATTACCTGAAGACTGAAACACACACACACACACCGTACATTACCTGAAGACTGAAACACACACACACACACACACACACACCGTTCATTACCTGAAGACTGAAACACACACACACACACACCGTTCATTACCTGAAGACTGAAACACACACACACACACACGCACCGTACATTACCTGAAGACTGAAACACACACACACACACACACACCGTACATTACCTGAAGACTGAAACACATACACACACCGTACATTACCTGAAGACTGAAACACACACACACACACACACACACACACCGTACATTACCTGAAGACTGAAACACACACACACACCGTACATTACCTGAAGACTGAAACACACACACACACACACACACACACCGTACATTACCTGAACACTGAAACACACACACACACCGTACAATACCTGAAGACTGAAACACACACACACACCGTACATTACCTGAACACTGAAACACACACACACACACACACCGTTCATTACCTGAAGACTGAAACACACACACACACACACACACACTGTACATTACCTGAAGACTGAAACACACACACACACCGTACATTACCTGAAGACTGAAACACACACACACACACACACACCGTACATTACCTGAAGACTGAAACACACACACACACCGTACATTACCTGAAGACTGAAACACACACACACACACACACACACACACACCGTACATTACCTGAACACTGAAACACACACACACACCGTACAATACCTGAAGACTGAAACACACACACACACCGTACATTACCTGAAGACTGAAACACACACACACACACACCGTTCATTACCTGAAGACTGAAACACACACACACACCGTACATTACCTGAACACTGAAACACACACACACACCGTACAATACCTGAAGACTGAAACACACACACACACCGTACA
>NC_137102.1:62753751-62761251 GCF_949357685.1 Gobio gobio
CGTCCATCCATCATCTATCCATCCATCCATCCATCCATCCATCATCCGTCCATCCATCCGTCCATCCATCCATCCATCCATCATCCGTCCATCCATCCATCCGTCCATCCATCCATTTGTCCATCCATCCATCCATCATCCGTCCATCCATCCATCCATCCATTATCCGTCCATCCATCCATCCATCCATTATCCGTCCATCCATCTGTCCGTCCATCCATCCATCATCCGTCCATCCATCCGTCCATCCATCCATCCATCCATCATCCGTCCATCCATCCATTTGTCCATCCATCCATCCATCATCCGTCCATCCATCCATCCATCCATTATCCGTCCATCCATCCATCCATCCATTATCCGTCCATCCATCCATCCATCATCCGTCCATCCATCCATCCATCCATTATCCGTCCATCCATCCATCCATCTGTCCGTCCATCCATCCATCCGTCCATCCATCCATTTGTCCATCCATCCATCCATCCATCCATCATCCGTCCATCCATCATCCGTCTATCCATCCATCCGTCCATCCATCCATTTGTCCATCCATCCATCCACCCATCCATCCATCCATCCATCTGTCCGTCCATCCATCCATCATCCATCCATCCATTCATCCATCCATCATCCGTCCATCCATCCATCCATCTGTCCATCCATCCATCTGTCCATCATCCGTCCATCCATCATCCATCCATCCATCTGTCCATCATCCGTCCATCCATCATCCATCCATCCATCTGTCCATCATCCGTCCATCCATCATCCGTCCATCCATCCATCCATCTGTCCATCATCCGTCCATCCATCCATCATCCGTCCATCATCTATCCATCCATCCATCCATCCATCTGTCCATCATCCGTCCATCCATCATCTATCCATCCATCCATCCATCCATCCATCATCCGTCCATCCATCCGTCCATCCATCCATCCATCCATCATCCGTCCATCCATCCATCCATCCATTTGTCCATCCATCCATCCATCATCCGTCCATCCATCCATCCATCCATTATCCGTCCATCCATCCATCCATCTGTCCGTCCATCCATCCATCCGTCCATCCATACATTTGTCCATCCATCCATCCATCCATCATCCGTCCATCCATCATCCGTCTATCCATCCATCCGTCCATCCATCCATTTGTCCATCCATCCATCCATCCATCCATCATCCGTCCATCCATCCATCCATCCATGGATGGACGGATGATGGATAGATGGATGGATGGACAGATGATGGATAGATGGATGGATGGACAGATGATAGATGGATGAACAGATGATGGATGGATGGACGGATGATGGATGGATGGATGGATGGACAGATGATAGATGGATGGATTGATGATGGATGGATGGATAGTGACCTGATGTGTTACTGTGATCAGACGCTCTTCAGTTCAGAATCACAGCTGGAGGAAAACACAGAGATGGCACAGGACGTCCGGGCATCTGCATAGCAACACCTTGGCAACCACACACCGCATCATCAGATCATGTGGTCCTGTGGGTCTGGGGCAGTGGCGTCTGAGTAATGATCTGAAGCTCAGCGTCTGCTATCGCCACGGGAACGCTTACATTTACACTGGAGCCCTCGGCCGAGCTCTGATCCGCACACACACACACACTCTCACACACACACACACACACACACACACACACACACACACACACACACACACCCGTCCTGCGGATGAAAGTGTCTGCAGGAGGCGAGAGCGGGACAATGGCAGATTCCGGTTCTGTGAGGATTATGAGGACAGGGCGACTCTCAGAGTCTCAGCAGGAGAAGAGGATCAGCAGAGTCTCATTACCATCATCTCCTCATCCCACTCTAATCCCTCAAGGAAACCAAACCCCATCAGGAGCAGAATGGAGGAAAATAACCCTTGGAGAAACCAGACTCAGTCGGGGGGGCAGTTCTTCTCTGGCCAATCACCAAACAGCCTATGGTTATTATTCTGGAAACTTTACAGGTCAGAGGTCATAATAGATCGGAATATTCAAAAGATCGGAGTCATCACGCCGGAGACGAGTTTATTGAGGATGAGGCAGTTTCAGGAGGAGGATAATCACGGTCTCTCAGACACTTCAGGTGTTGGTCATGCGTTGGTCATGTGTTGGTCATGTGTTGGTCATGAGTTGGTCATGAGTTGGTCATGAGTTGGTCATGTGTTGGTCATGTGTTGGTCATGTGTTGGTCATGTGTTGGTCATGTGTTGGTCATACGTTGGTCATGTGTTGGTCATGTGTTGGTCATACGTTGGTCATGTGTTGGTCATGTGTTGGTCATGTGTTGGTCATGTGTTGGTCATGAGTTGGTCATGTGTTGGTCATGTGTTGGTCATGTGTTGGTCATACGTTGGTCATGTGTTGGTCATGTGTTGGTCATACGTTGGTCATGTGTTGGTCTTGTGTTGGTCATGTGTTGGTCTTGTGTTGGTCATGTGTTGGTCATGTGTTGGTCTTGTGTTGGTCATGTGTTGGTCATGTGTTGGTCTTGTGTTGGTCATGTGTTGGTCATGTGTTGGTCATGTGTTGGTCATGTGTTGGTCATGTGTTGGTCATGTGTTGGTCATGTGTTGGTCATGAGTTGGTCATGTGTTGGTCATGTGTTGGTCATACGTTGGTCATGTGTTGGTCATGTGTTGGTCATGTGTTGGTCATGTGTTGGTCATGAGTTGGTCATGTGTTGGTCATGTGTTGGTCATGTGTTGGTCATGTGTTGGTCATGTGTTGGTCATGTGAGTTGGTCATGTGTTGGTCATGTGTTGGTCATGTGTTGGTCATGTGTTGGTCATGTGTTGGTCATGAGTTGGTCATGTGTTGGTCATGTGTTGGTCATGTGTTGGTGATACGTTGGTCATGTGTTGGTCATGTGTTGGTCATACGTTGGTCATGTGTTGGTCTTGTGTTGGTCATGTGTTGGTCATGTGTTGGTCATGTGTTGGTCATGTGTTGGTCATGTGTTGGTCATGTGTTGGTCATGTGTTGGTCATGAGTTGGTCATGTGTTGGTCATGTGTTGGTCATGTGTTGGTCTTGTGTTGGTCATGTGTTGGTCATGTGTTGGTCATGTGTTGGTCATGTGTTGGTCATGTGTTGGTCATGTGTTGATCATGTGTTGGTCATGTGTTGGTCATGTGTTGGTCATGTGTTGCTCATGAGTTGGTCATGTGTTGGTCATGTGTTGATCATGTGTTGGTCATGTGTTGGTCATGTGTTGATCATGTGTTGGTCATGTGTTGGTCATGTGTTGGTCTTGTGTTGGTCATGTGTTGGTCATGTGTGTTGGTCATGTGTTGGGCATGTGTTGGTCATGTGTTGGTCATGTGTTGATCATGTGTTGGTCATGTGTTGGTCATGTGTTGGTCATGTGTTGGTCATGTGTTGGTCATGTGTTGGTCATGTGTTGGTCATGTGTTGATCATGTGTTGGTCATGTGTTGGTCATGTGTTGGTCATGTGTTGGTCATGTGTTGGTCATGTGTTGGTCATGTGTTGGTCATGTGTGTTGGTCATGTGTTGGTCATGTGTTGGTCATGTGTTGGTCATGAGTTGGTCATGTGTTGGTCATGTGTTGGTCATGTGTTGGTCATGTGTTGGTCATGTGTTGGTCATGTGTTGGTCATGTGTTGGTCATGTGTTGGTCATGTGTTGGTCATGCGTTGGTCATGAGTTGGTCATGTGTTGGTCATGTGTTGGTCATGTGTTGGTCATGTGTTGGTCATGTGTTGGTCATGTGTTGGTCATGTGTTGGTCATGTGTTGGTCATGTGTTGCTCATGCGTTGGTCATGCGTTGGTCATGCGTTGGTCATGAGTTGGTCATGTGTTGGTCATGTGTTGGTCATGTGTTGGTCATGTGTTGGTCATGTGTTGATCATGTGTTGGTCATGCGTTGGTCATGAGTTGATTTCATTATTGTAAAGATTAAAACACTGATTTCATTACTGTAAAGATTAAAACACTGACTTCAATACTGTAAAGATTAAAACACTGATTTCATTACTGTAAAGATTAAAACACTGATTTCATTACTGTAAAGATTAAAACACTGACTTCATTACTGTAAAGATTAAAACACTGATTTCATTACTGTAAAGATTAAAACACTGATTTCATTACTGTAAAGATTAAAACACTGACTTCATTACTGTAAAGATTAAAACACTGATTTCATTACTGTAAAGATTAAAACACTGATTTCATTACTGTAAAGATTAAAACACTGACTTCAATACTGTAAAGATTAAAACACTGATTTCATTACTGTAAAGATTAAAACACTGATTTCATTACTGTAAAGATTAAAACACTGATTTCATTACTGTAAAGATTAAAACACTGACTTCATTACTGTAAAGATTAAAACACTTACTTCATTACTGTAAAGATTAAAATACTGACTTCATTACTGTAAAGATTAAAACACTGATTTCATTACTGTAAAGATTAAAACACTTACTTCATTACTGTAAAGATTAAAATACTGACTTCATTACTGTAAAGATTAAAACACTGACTTCATTACTGTAAAGATTAAAACACTGACTTCATTACTGTAAAGATTAAAACACTGATTTCATTAATGTAAAGATTAAAACACTGACTTCATTACTGTAAAGATTAAAACACTGATTTCATTACTGTAAAGATTAAAACACTGACTTCATTACTGTAAAGATTAAAACACTGACTTCATTACTGTAAAGATTAAAACACTGACTTCATTACTGTAAAGATTAAAACATTGACTTCATTACTGTAAAGATTAAAACACTGATTTCATTACTGTAAAGATTAAAACACTGACTTCATTACTGTAAAGATTAAAACACTGACTTCATTACTGTAAAGATTAAAACATTGACTTCATTACTGTAAAGATTAAAACACTGACTTCATTACTGTAAAGATTAAAACACTGACTTCATTACTGTAAAGATTAAAACACTGATTTCATTACTGTAAAGATTAAAACACTGACTTCATTACTGTAAAGATTAAAACACTGACTTCATTACTGTAAAGATTAAAACATTGACTTCATTACTGTAAAGATTAAAACACTGACTTCATTACTGTAAAGATTAAAACACTGACTTCATTACTGTAAAGATTAAAACACTGATTTATTACTGTAAAGATTAAAACACTGATTTCATTACTGTAAAGATTAAAACACTGATTTCATTACTGTAAAGATGAAAACACTGATTTCATTACTGTAAAGATTAAAACACTGACTTCATTACTGTAAAGATTAAAACACTGACTTCATTACTGTAAAGATTAAAACACTGATTTCATTACTGTAAAGATTAAAACACTGACTTCATTACTGTAAAGATTAAAACACTGACTTCATTACTGTAAAGATTAAAACATTGACTTCATTACTGTAAAGATTAAAACACTGACTTCATTACTGTAAAGATTAAAACACTGACTTCATTACTGTAAAGATTAAAACACTGATTTCATTACTGTAAAGATTAAAACACTGACTTCATTACTGTAAAGATTAAAACACTGACTTCATTACTGTAAAGATTAAAACATTGACTTCATTACTGTAAAGATTAAAACACTGACTTCATTACTGTAAAGATTAAAACACTGACTTCATTACTGTAAAGATTAAAACACTGATTTATTACTGTAAAGATTAAAACACTGATTTCATTACTGTAAAGATTAAAACACTGATTTCATTACTGTAAAGATGAAAACACTGATTTCATTACTGTAAAGATGAAAACACTGACTTCAATACTGTAAAGATTAAAACACTGACTTCATTACTGTAAAGATTAAAACACTGATTTCATTACTGTAAAGATTAAAACACTGACTTCATTACTGTAAAGATTAAAACACTGATTTCATTACTGTAAAGATTAAAACACTGATTTCATTACTGTAAAGATTAAAACACTGATTTCATTACTGTAAAGATTAAAACACTGATTTCATTACTGTAAAGATTAAAACACTGATTTCATTACTGTAAAGATTAAAACACTGACTTCAATACTGTAAAGATTAAAACACTGACTTCATTACTGTAAAGATTAAAACACTGATTTCATTACTGTAAAGATTAAAACACTGATTTCATTACTGTAAAGATTAAAACACTGATTTCATTACTGTAAAGATTAAAACACTGACTTCATTACTGTAAAGATTAAAACACTGATTTCATTACTGTAAAGATTAAAACACTGACTTCATTACTGTAAAGATTAAAACACTGATTTCATTACTGTAAAGATTAAAACACTGATTTCATTACTGTAAAGATTAAAACACTGATTTCATTACTGTAAAGATTAAAACACTGATTTCATTACTGTAAAGATTAAAACACTGATTTCATTACTGTAAAGATTAAAACACTGACTTCATTACTGTAAAGATTAAAACACTGATTTCATTACTGTAAAGATTTCATTACTGTAAATATTAAAACATTGATTTAATTACTCTAATGGCAAAAGTTTGTTGAAAAACCCCCAATAAAGTCACACTTGTCACGGATGGGTTAAAGCAGTTTTCCACGATGAGCGATCACACACACACATAACACGCGAGGTTATTAATGGATAAACGTTCAGAAGTCTTCTTTATCTCATGATGGGATGGCTCACATTATATGACACTGTTAAACATGTGTTGTATTTTACAGCAAATAAGATACAGGATTATTACTGTTTACAATAAAGTGCTGTATTTATACAGCAGTGCTACTGTGATTATTACAGTATATGCTGTAATTTATTATAATTTCCTGTAATTTTACAGGACAGAATTACAATGAAATATTTCTGTTATTTGTAAATATTACAATAAAATTCTGTAATTTTCACTAAAATTGGGGACACTACATTTTTCAACTAAATATCGAAATAAATCTAATTATTAAACTAAATTAACCATATAAACTAAATTACTGATGTAAAGCCCACACTGTTACTGTATGACAATTGAAATGAACTGATGACATTTTTTCTCCAGAACGGCTGAATAAAATTATGCTGCATTATTTTCCTGTTTAACACTGTAAAGCCTCTTTGAAACAATCTACATTGTTAAAAGCGCTATATAAATAAAGCTGACTTGACTTAATTTTCTGTCTTTCGCAATTAACAGCAAAACAATGGCATCTTTTCTTTGTTTTATTAACACGCTATGCAACAACACATTACACACTTATAAAACTATCCACTTTTTTCATACAAACTAAATTACAGTCTCACGAGTGAGAGAGAGTGAGAGAGAGAGGGTGAGAGAGAGAGAGAGAGAGAGAGAGAGAGAGAGAGAGAGAGAGAGAGAGAGAGAGAGAGAGAGAGAGAGAGAGAGAAAAGTTTGAAGTTTTCATATATGTTGATGAATACAGTGTAACAATTAATTTAAAAAAAATTAAAAAGTTACCTAATTCCTAATTGCTCATAGAAGAAAATGACCTTAATGTATTTAACA
>NC_137102.1:62766251-62781251 GCF_949357685.1 Gobio gobio
ACAACAGAGCCCAAACTATTAGCCTAAATTCAGTTGCTATTTATTTTTAGGTCTAATAATCAACACTCAAATAACATAGTACGCAAACATGCAAACTTCACATAAGGCAGTTTTTGCAATAACTAATAATCTAATAATAAAATAGTTTTTTCTCCAATTCGTTGTTGAAATATAATCATTTATACACAGTGTCTGTCATTTTCATGACAGGTTTATTTAAACATACAGGAAATAATCAAGATATCATTAACAGGTTAAGTAGAATATAATGAATATAACGGCTAATATAGGTCATATATTTAGTGAAAGAGTTGATTTACTCTAGTGAATAAAATTCTGTGGACACTGCATGACTGCCTGAGGTAAATGTGATGCTAAAGTTGAATGACATTGTTTAGGCTAGTTTACAAGCAGTTATATTGACGTCTTTTCGCTGTTGAAACACTGATTGAGCGATTACACCACATATGATACGTGACAGTAAGTGTTAATGTATCCTCAACATACCTTAGATGTTCATTCATGTTTATTCTTAAGGAAGAGATGATCGATCGCGCTCACAGATGATCGCGTTCACGCGCGCGCGCGCCGCGGCTTGAACTGTGATGTGATCAGTGATGCCACATTAAAGAGCGTCAAAACGGCATTTATCGTTTGAATTACGTGATACATGTTGATCGATGTTTGTGTGGGAACTCACAGTGAAGTCTGGTCATCTTCTCATCGAGAACATGAGCTCTGGCTGTCAGTGCTTCTACATGGAGCTGACGTGGGTGTTTCTCAAATATACTGCTTCAGACAAGCACGTGCAGGTCGCGGTTTCTGTTTGCGTCATCACAACATTTCGGCCGTGTTGTTTCGGTGATAAAAGTATTTCGGCCGAAAACCGAAAATGCACTTTTGGGCCATTTTCGGCCGAAAATTTTCGGTGGCCGAATATTCGGTGCATCCCTAACTATAACCCTTATTATTATTATTATTTTATTATTATTTTATTATTATACAGCAGATTCAGTGTTTCTCAGATTCTCATCTAAAACTCAAGAGTTGTGCAGTCGACCTGTGAGGCTCAGTTTGAGACTCAATTGTCATTTTTGATAAATCCTTCGGGTATAATTTTTTACCACTAAAAATAATAAAGTTCGATTTTTATTTTTTAAAATTTATTTACAGACAGACATTTATTTAAATTAAACAAATTAGCATAAGTGATTAGACCATCGTTTGCGTTCTTAACCCTCTGGGGCTCTTTGGTCATTTCTGACCCAAATTTTTTAAAATAAAAAAAATCTGAATGGTCCGAAACTTGGTGACTTTATTGGTGCTTGGTATATGAACACACACACACACACACACACACACACACACACACACACACACACACACACACACACACACACACACACACACACACACAACACAGGACAGGATTTGAAAAGTCTAAGTGGCATAAAAAACATAGTCACACTCAGAACCTTCAGGTCAGAAATGAGCCCCATAGGAAATGAATGAGAAATTAGTTTTTTTTGTGCATGCAATCTACAAATCAGCTCAACACATCAAGAGTGCAAAACAGACAAAAAAACTCACACACACACCGAACCGAGTCGCCACACACACACACACCGAACCGAGTCGCCACACACACACACACCGAACCGAGTCGCCACACACACACACACCGAACCGAGTCGCCACACACACACACACCGAACCGAGTCGCCACACACACACACCGAACCGAGTCGCCACACACACACACACCGAACCGAGTCGCCACACGCACACACCGAACCGAGTCGAGTCGCCACACACACACACACATCAAACCGAGTCGCCACACACACACACCGAACCGAGTCGCCACACACACACACACACACATCGAACCAAGTCGCCACACACACACACCGAGCCGAGTCGACACACACACACATCGAACCGAATCGCCACACACACACACACACACACATCGAACCGAGTCGCCACACACACACACACACACACATCGAACCGAATCGCCACACACACACACACCGAACAGAGTCGCTACACAGACACACACACCGAGTCGCCCCACACACACACACACACCGAACAGAGTCGCTACACAGACACACACTGAACCGAGTCGCTACACACACACACACTGAACCGAGTCGCTACACACACACACACTGAACCGAGTCACCCCACACACACACACACTGAACCGAGTCACCCCACACACACACACACACACCGAACCGAGTCGCCACACACACACACACACATCGAACCGAGTCGCCACACACACACACACCGAGCCGAGTCGCCACACACACACACACATCGAACCGAATCGCCACACACACATACACCGAGTCGCTACACACACACACTGAACCGAGTCGCCCCACACACACACACACCGAACCGAGTCGCCACACACACACACACACACACACATCGAAGCGAATCGCCACACACACACACCGAACAGAGTCGCTACACAGACACACACACCGAACAGAGTCGCTACACAGACACACACACCGAACAGAGTCGCTACACACACACACTGAACCGAGTCGCCCCACACACACACACACACCGAACCGAGTCGCCACACACACACACACACACACACATCGAAGCGAATCGCCACACACACACACACACACCGAACAGAGTCGCTACACAGACACACACACACACACACACACACACACACACCAAGTCGCTACACACACACACTGAACCGAGTCGCCCCACACACACACCGAACAGAGTCGCTACACAGACACACACACCGAGTCGCTACACACACACACTGAACCGAGTCGCCCCACACACACACACACCGAACCGAGTCGCCACACACACACACCGAACAGAGTCGCTACACAGACACACACACCGAGTAGCTACACACACACACTGAATCGAGTCGCCCCACACACACACACACCGAACCGAGTCGCCACACACACACACACACATCGAAGCGAATCGCCACACACACACACACACACACACACTGAACCGAGTCGCCCCACACACACCGAACAGAGTCGCTACACACACACTGAACCGAGTCGCCCCACACACACACACATCGAACCGAATCGCCACACACACACACACACACCGAACCGAGTCGCTACACACACACACTGAACCGAGTCGCCACACACACACATACACCGAACCGAGTTGCTACACAGACACACACACACACACACCGAACCGAGTCGCCACACACACACACACACACCGAGCCGAGTCGCTACACACACACACTGAACCGAGTCGCCCCACACACACACACCGAACCGAGTCGCCACACACACACACACACACATACACCGAACCGAGTTGCTACACAGACACACACACACCGAACCGAGTCGCCACACACACACACCGAACCAAGTCGCCACACGCACACACATACCGAACCGAGTCGCCACACATACACACACACACACACAGCGAACCGAGTCGCCACACACACACACACACCGAACCGAGTCGCCACACACACACACATACCGAACCGAGTCGCCACACATACACACACACACACAGCGAACCGAGTTGCCACACATACACACACACACCGAACCGAGTTGCCACACATACACACACACACACACACACACACCGAACCGAGTCGCCACACATACACACACACACACACACACCGAACCGAGTCGCCACACACACACCGAACCGAGTCGCCACACATACACACACACACACACAGCGAACCGAGTCGTCACACACACACACACACCGAACCGAGTCGCCACACACACACACACCGAATTGAGTCATTGATTCTGTTATTGTCCTGTGCATGACTGAATGCTCTGATTGGCCTGCTCTGAATGATCTGATTGGCCTGCTCTGATTGGCTGCTCTTGTCCCCCAGATGATGATCGCTCAGACGTCTCGCCCCATCTCCGCCGCCCCGTCCCGCCCCACCCGCGTGTGGAGCAACATCGAGAGCACGGATTGGTGGGAGCGTGTGGTGATGCGAGAATTCCAGCCGTCCGATTGGCTGGAGAAGTTCCGCATGACGAAAGAGACGTTCTTCCTGCTGTGTGGCAAGCTGAAGCCGCGTCTGAGCCGGCAGGACACCCGCCTGCGGCCGGCGCTGCCCCTGGAGAAGCGGGTGGCGGTGGCGCTGTGGCGGCTGGCCTCGAACGTGGAGTACCGCACCATCTCCTCGCTGTTCGGCGTGGGCCGCTCCACCGTCTGCAAGTGTGTGCGCGACGTGTGCCACGCCATCGTGCTGCTGCTGCGCCCGCTGTACCTGCGCACGCCCAGCGAGCAGGAGCTGGAGGACGCCGCGCGCCTCTTCGCCACCCGCTGGGGCTTCCCGCACTGCGTGGGCGCGGTGGGCAGCCTCCACGTGCCCATCATCGCCCCCTCCAGCAACACGGATAACTACTGGAACAGCCGCGGATGGCTGTCGGTGGTCACGCAGGGCGCGGTTAACGGGTTGGGTCAGTTCTGGGATGTATGCGCCGGGTTTCCGGGAAGCACCGAGCACGCCGCCATCCTGCAGAACTCCACCCTGTGGGCGCGCGGGTGCAACGGCGGCTTCCTCCCGCCGATAGACTTCATGGGCCGCCCGCTGGGCTTCCTGATGCTGGGCGACGCCGGGTATCCGCTGAAGAGCTGGCTCCTGAAGGGCCACCCCGAGTCCAGCGGGCTCACGGCCGGACAGAGGGCCTTCAACCGCCGGCTGGAGCGGGCGCGCAGCGTGGTGGACCGGGCCTTCCTGCGGCTGCGGGCGCGCTGGCAGTGCCTCCTCAAGCGCAACGACTGCCGCATGGACGTGGTGCCCACCATGATCCTGGCCTGCTGCGTCCTGCACAACGTGTGCGAGCTGCACGGGGACGAGTTCCAGGAGCGCTGGGAGGAGGCGGTGCGGCACGAGGAGAGCCCTCAGCCCGCGGACGAGATCTCGCCATCCGCCGACGACCGCGACGCAGAGGAGGTGCGCGCCCGCTTCTGTGAGTACTTCCTGCAGCAGGAGGACCAGCAGAGGACACTGGCCTGCTAGGACTTCCATTACACCAGCTCCAGAACACACGGACAAACTGAGTCTGTCATCTTAAGCCCTATTCACAGGGGATTAGTTGTAACTGGGGACCTCTTGATCTTAATCCTGTGCGAATCGGCCATGTCTGTCATTTGTAAAGTAAAATTCCCCCGCAAATGACCTTCCATATTTCGCCGAACACCGATGTCCTGTGATAACATTAGTCCAGTGTGAATCGGCATCTGTGTCACGCTCAGCCTCAGAGCCGCACGGTTTACTGTGTTTAGAAGAGTCTCTCATCTTAAGCCCTATTCGCAGGGGATTAGTTGTATCTCGTGTGATTTAGAAATTACTCCCACACATCTGAGTTTTGCGCGGCGCATTCGCACGGGATAAGCTGTGATCTTACTCGAATATACTGACTATCTCCCGGATATGATGTCAAGACTTGTAAATGTTTTTTTCGTTATAGATATAGCTGTATGAAATTATAAACAGTCGTATCGATATCATTTTGATTGTTTTATAGTAATACAAATCATTTAGTTCAGTTAGAGAGCAGACGCTACAGTTAAAAACGTAACTGAGCAATAATAACAATATACGGCGGAAGATTCAGTTTTAAAGCTAAATGTAAAAGCGCCAATTTAAGCGAGTTTGTCATATGTTCTGTTTTTGTGTTTTTCATTAAGAATAATATTAAACACACCATTCAAGCAATTTACTCCCAAATTGGTGCTCATTCTAAAGTGAAAGTATAATCCGCGCGGCCGCACGGGAATCATAACGGTGCGCATTATATGCAGCCTAGCGCCATTCTTCGTGAAAGATAAAGATAGTAATGCGCACAGGACACAAAAACCTTGCAAAAATGATATACGATCCGCCTAATCCTGGCCAATCACAGATGCCGATTCGCACGGGACTAATATTATCCCAGGACCTCAGTGTTTTCATGATTCTCGGATGAATATTCAGTTCAGAAGAACAGCAGCATCAGAAACAGAATCTTTTGTAACATTAGAAATGTCTTTAAAGCCGCGTTTCCACCGAAATTACCCGGAACAATGTGTAGCAGGAAGGTTTTAGGCCGACTCATACAGCAGAGAATAGACTGAGCACACGACTGTTACTCATGGGACTTGCTTGACGTTAAAAAGAGTTATTAAACGCAAAAAACAACTTCTTGCAGTGTCGCGCTGTCTGACACACACACCGAAACGTGCGCACAAGCCGTTCATTTTTCATGTCTTGTTACACACTGTGCTGATGAGTATTCATGAAAACACAGTCGCTTATGCTTTAAGTGAAAGATATCAGTTGGGGACAGAAATAGATTTCACACACTTAAAGCAATATCATATCGCATATCGCATTATTTAATAAGGATATCGCATTTGTCTTCAATATCGCACAGCCCTAATGAAAACACTGATAATAATCATAACTCCTCATATTATTATGATTAGTGAAGGGTCATGTGACACTGAAGACTGCGGTAATGATGCTGATAATGTACAGGAATAAATTGCACGGTAAAGTATATTCACATAAAACTGTTATTATTTCACAATATTACTGGTTTTAGTATTTTGAATCTAATAAATGAGCAGAAGAGACTCTTCTACAACAGTCACTCTTGCGGATCTGACCCTTCTGTACATCCACTAATAACACACCTCAAGAGTGACATCACATCCTCCCGCTGATCATGTGACCCGCTAGTGTGAAGCTAAAGAAGTGAAAAGACTGTTTTAATCATCATTAGACGTGAAAAAGATTGAAATGTCTCTCATTATGATATTGTGTGTCATGAACTTCTATAAACTCACTCAGTTCTGTTTTGAGAAGTGTCTCAGTGTTGTTTTTCAGATCATTCTTCTTCTTCTTCTTCTTCATTTTGTCGCATTTTGGCGGTGATTCCGCTTCTTTTGATTAGCAATTGTAGGGGTTTGGTTGTCCAGGCCTGCCCTTGGAAGTGTGCACCCTTCACTGTGGGACACTCTGAGCTCAGCACATACACTATGAAAAGCCACGATCAATGGAGCTCCGAAATTATGATTCACCATGGCAACAGCACCCAACAAAAACACCTTCACACACTTCAGGGTCACGTAAGTTTAATTCTTAATTAGTTTAAGTTTAATTTTCATGGTATCCAAAAGGTAAAAAAAAAAAGAATGTGGCAGCAGCTAAAAATGAAAACAATTCAATCAGCTAAAGCTTTAAGCAGTAAATGTTCATGGGTGAAGGTTTAATTACTTTACACATATTTGCCATATTAAATATAATTCAGTGTCCAGCAGCTTCTCCCTCACTGACCCGTCTCACACTGATTATGTGTTTTAATGCTCAGCAATATCGTCAATCCTGCAACGTTTTTTTTTTAATGTATGTACATTTATAACACTAATACTTTGTATTTTATTACTTTTGCATCAAATGCCAAAGCACAAGTTCCCTCTGCTGAGAGTGTTTCTAATACAGCGTCTGTGGGAGTGACTGTCCAATTAACCCTTTCTCTTCACTTCCGTTATTAATCTCACTCTATTTTCCCTCTTTTTTTAAAGTTGTGAATCACTATTGTGGAGTTTTTCTTTTGCTATTTGAGCAAATGGGCACAAACATATATATTTAATGTATTCTCTCATTCACCGCTATAAGAGTTAACTCAGGGGTAGGCAAGTTCAGTCCTAGAGAGCCGCTGTCCTGCAGAGTTTGACTCCAACCCTGAAAAACCCTCACCTGCCTGTAGCTTTAGTAATCCTGAAGACACTGATGAGCTGGTTCAGGTGTGTTTAATTAGGGTTGGAGCTAAACTCTGCAGGACAGCGGCTCTCTAGGACTGAACTTGCCTACCCCTGAGTTAACCCAACTCTGACGATTTCAGCTTCAGAAACCCGGACATGTGTAAAGCTTTGATGCTCTTTCACATAATGAAATATTCTCTGATCACACCGGTTACAGTTATTAATGAGGGAATGACATTAACATTTGACTTCCACACCAGCACCACTGACAGATGAAGAGGAGATGGAGGAAGAATATTAACATCCAACAGGAAAAAGAATAAAGTATGGTCAGGGTCAGGGTCACTTCTAGAGGTTGATCAGGTGAACGTCAGGATCCTGTATAAAGAACATGCCTTTGTGTCTTTGACGTGTCCTCATGATGAAATATGAGCAATGAATGAATGTTCCTGCACTGAATGCTTTCTTACTTTGTATTTTTGTCCAGTGGTAGATAATTTAACTTGTTTTAACCCTTAATCATCCCTTGGGCTCCAGCTGACCCCACTGGACTTTTCCTCCATTTTTTAAAAGTGTTCCCTTCATCTCAGGGCCATGAGACTCTGTGACTTTTCCTAAATAATCTATCTAAACATGCAACAAAAAAAATCTGGGCTTGATTTGGTTGTTCTAAAGGAGTGTAAAAAAAGTTTTACCGTTTAAGTCCCTCGGGGTCAGATTGACCCCACATTGAAAATGAATGGGAAAGTCTAAAAAATGCTTTTTTTTTTCACTTTGTTTGTAAAAAAAATCAACTAAATCCAGTATAAATCTGAAAATGTCTACATTTATATCAAGATCTGGTCCTAGAGCATAAACACAAAGTGGAACGAACTTTCTGTCTCGCACACACACGCACACACACGCACGCACACACACACACACACACACACACACAAACACACACGTGTGTGACTGCAACAGAGAGCATTTTTATAGAAACTGGCAAATAAAATCAACAAAACTGGCATAAATCTGAAAGATTTTCATACATAAATGAAGGACAAATACTAGAGCACAAATGTAACATGGAACAATCATGAGAAAGAGAGAGAAAAGGGCAAATAAAAGAAAGATGAAAGGAAGCTTAACTTCTGCATAACTTCCCTCTGGACCTCTAGTGGATAATGTGGTCATTGCACTCTCTTTCTCTTTAACTATAATTCCTAAAGTTTTTCCACAAACCTACAGATGGCGATATTCTAGCCCTAACACATAGAGCAATGTCCAAAAACTATTTATATTTATTTAAGATCATCATTCAAGTGATTTTTTCATTATTTCATTATTTTTCATCATTTTTAATGAGCCAATTTATGACATAGTTAAGTATTTGTGCAGTAAATAGGTAAAAAACTACCAAATACCCACAAAAACACAGCATAAATGTATAGTTGAGAAGTAAATAAAAAAAATTATATATAGTTTTCCATGTAAAAAAATTATATTTCCCTATGCAATCGCTCTGTAAAAGTTTGGGGTCTATCTGAGCCCAAGGTACTCAAACGTAAACCCTACTTTAGGGACGATTAAGGGTTAAGTAAACTTTGTTTACTTCAAATTTCTATTTAATTTATATTCATACTTGAAATACAACAAAAATACTCAGTAAGAAAAGCATTTGTGGCGTTTGAATGAATGGATGAAGTATTTAAACACGCTGGCGCTTTAAGAAGGGGAGGAGCCTGAAAGAAACTCTGAGTTTACGGAAGAACACCTGCTCCAGACCAGGTGATGTTCACAGAGTAAGAGTGAGTATAAGTTCCCTCTCTTTCTCTTTCAGAAACGGCTTCCTCTGCTTTCTCAGGTTTAACACACCTTCATTCTGAAACAGAAAACCCAGAGTTCCCTCATTTCAGGCTTAACATACTCTGAGTTTTCACTTCACCTGCTTTCTGAAACGGGCCCAGGCCGACAAAAAGTTCTTGAAGTCAAGTCGATTGGGCAAAGCGTTGTCAAATAAAGCGCAAACTAATTAGACGAAGAGAACGCCAAAGTGAACATGAGGCTGTGTCTCCTCAACGCTTCAGAGCATTCTGACCAAACTCTGTTATTATAACCATCAGATACAAACATGGGTTATTCTTGCTTATGACTTCTCAACGCTTTGGCCAATCACGAAACTGGTCTCTTTAGATTCGGGGCTTCACGCCGAGCCCTACGATACGCAAGTTTCCCATATCAGCCATTTTGGGCGTCGGCCATTTTGAATTTTATCAAAAAATGCTATATTTTATGAACGCATTGGCGTATCGTTACTAAACTCGGCATGTGTTTTGGCATCGAAGGCCCAAAAAGTCTTGGGCAGCGCCACCTTGAGGTCAAAAGCTATAATGAAATGTCCATCTAACTTTTGATTTATTTTGCCTGTGGTAATGAAACTTGTCTTAGCCCTCTGGGGTTCTTGGGGTCAAAAATGACCCAAAGCATTTTATAATTAAAAAAAAAATCGTAGCTTCATCGGAATGGTCCGAAACTTGGTGACTTTATTGGTGCTTGGTATATGAACACCCAAACAAACACAGGACAGGATTTGAAAAGTCTAAGTGGTCGTAAAAAAATAGTCACACTCAGAACCTTCAGGTTAAAAATGACCCCCATAGGAAATGAATGAAAAATTAGCAAAAATATGAAAATACATCAAGAGTGCAAAACAGACAAACTCACACACACACACACACACACAAAAACACAATTAGCTTTTGAAACGGCACGCGTTCATTTGTGTGTGCGTGTGTTTTTGTGTGTATAAGTGTGTGTGTGTGAGTTTTTTTTGTCTGTTTTGTAGGCTACTCTTGATGTTTTAGAGATCTTCACTGTTGAGCTGATTTGTAGATTGTACGCACAAAAAAACTCTGTATTTTTGCTAATTTCTCATTCATTTCCTATGGGGGTCATTTTTAACCTGAAGGTTCTGAGTGTGACTATTTTTTTTACGACCACTTAGACTTTTCAAATCCAGTCCCCAATTTTTTTTGGGTGTTCATATACCAAGCACCAATAAAGTCACCAAGTTTCGGACCATTGTGATGAAGCTACGATTTTTTTTTATTTTTTATAAAACGCGAGATCCACTATAGTGGTAAAAATGTGCTATTGTGTGATAAAAATGCTCAGTGTGTCCACCGGATGGCACCATCTCATTTAAAACATTGCTTTCATGAGGCCTAGGCTTGACTCTTTAATTAAATACAGCTTTAATAAAAAAATAATATATATATATATATATATACATTTTTTATTATATTCAATGGGAAAAAATGGGTCATAATTATTGCATAAATATTCATTATAAATCATAAAATCTCAAAACACCAAAAAAGAAAAGAAAAAATATTATTGAACAAAAATATATTTAATTGATTTTACTCAAATCTTTTTTATCTTAATCCCGAAAGTCCTGAGTGTTTTTGGCCAAACTTCCTGTCCGCCTTCTTTTTCGAACTAATCCTAGACCGTTCGTCTGATTTTCACCAAAACCGAATCGCATGATGCCAACTGAGGCTGTGTCTGCAATGCTTTGATATACGGACACCAAACTTTGATATTTATTATGTTTATTAACATGAAGATGACCTGATCATGTGTGGGTGAAGGATCCCTGGATTAGTGTGCTGAGAACGTGCCATCTGTCTGTGAGGGTTTAGATTAAGCGTCTGATTATGCTGAGGATTACACCTGTGGATGAAATGAGGGAGATGTATTAGGGTCAAGGGTCATGTAGGATCCAGTAGATGAGCTCAGGTTCATGTGTGCTGTGGTTGAGCGTCTATCCTTCAGGACCGTGTTTCTGCTCATTCTCGGGTTCCAGTATGCTCCATCCGCTCATGATCTTCATGGTGGTGGCCAACGTGTCTCTGTCCATCGTGTTCTGGACACTGCTGATGTCGGAGGTGTTCTTCAAAGAGGCGGAGACGGAGGACGGGTCTCCGGCGTAGGTGGAGCTCAGCCCTCACTAGTGCACACTTCATAGAGAACCAGCCCTCACTAGTGCACACTTCATAGAGAACCAGCCCTCCGTCTTCAACACACTTCATAGAGAACCAGCCCTCCGTCTTCAACACACTTCATAGAGAACCAGCCCTCCGTCTTTAAGGGTGGAGCCTCATTTACAGGTAAGAGAAACTCCTCCTGCTTCAACCTTTGAGTTCTGTTGCTCTTAGAGCTGAATAAACTGATGCCTTTTCAGTCTCTTCGTCTGTCCAGCCTTCAGGAGGTCATGACCCTGTTGTTCATATTAATATTCATATATAGCTCAACTACACTGTAAAAAAAATCCCCGTAAAATTTACGGTAAAAAAACGGCAGAACTTTACTGTAAAAAATACGGCAGTAACGTTTTCGGTTTTTAGGGACAGGACCATATCATTTAAAGGTTTATAATGTAATTATTACGGTTTTCTTTTACAGTTCAAAACCATATCATTTAACGGTTTATATTGTAATGATTATTTTTACACTGTAAACAATTTACGGTAAAAAAAACACATATTTCATTAACTGAAATAATGTTACATTACCAACCTATTGATATACTAATATCTGTTATGTACCTTTGATATATACGGACAACCACCAATCACAGCGGAGATGAGAATCACGTGATGAATGAGGACAATACTAATATATAGAAGAGCTCAGAGTCATTCACACACACACACACACTAAACACCATCATGCTAACACTTAAATTTAAAAAATGCAATAAACATTAATTTAACAACATCAGATGTAACATAAAAACCCTAATGTACATAACTGATTAGAAAAAACAAAGAAGAAACATAGTTATTGCAATGAAAATACATCAAATATGAAGTGTCACGCAGGGAATTCTGGGAATGTCAATTTACGGGTTTTCACTGTAAATTACACAATGACTTGTTCTTTTTCACTTCCAAAAATTGTAAATTTAACGGTATTTTACTGTAAAATGAAATGAAATGTAAGGTTAGATCTATTACAGTTATTCACCGTATATAGTACGGATACTTTCTGTTAACCAATGAACTGTTTTTCACCGTAGCATTTGTACAGTAAAATACCGTTAAAATCACAATCATTTTTTACAGTGTATACACTCAAAAAAATAATTTGTTGAATTTACTTAAAAAAGCTGCGTCAAGTGGTTCCACACAACTATACTGAGTCATTTTTACAAATAACAATTGAGTTATATGAACAAAAGAAAGTCAAGTAAAGCTGACAAAATGTCTTTAAGTAAATACAAACCATTTGAATTTGTTACATAATATTTATATGTGCGGTTTACTAAATAATGTTATGTTAAATTTAGTTTATGTTAGGTGAACACATTTATTGACTTCATTTACCTTATTAAATTAACTACTTGCTCTACAAGTGTAAGTGGAAAACTATTAAATATAACAAAAAACATATTTTTAGAAACAAAATGCTAAAATAACTTGATTGAGAACAGGAAGTCCATCCAGTAAATGAGTGTATGAGTGTATGAGTGTATGAGTGTGTGAGTGTGTGAGTGTATGAGTGTATGAGTGTATGAGTGTGTGAGTGTGTGAGTGTGTGAGTGTATGAGTGTATGAGTGTATGAGTGTGTGAGTGTGTGAGTGTGTGAGTGTATGAGTGTATGAGTGTGTGAGTGTGTGAGTGTATGAGTGTATGAGTGTGTGAGTGTGTGAGTGTGTGAGTGTATGAGTGTATGAGTGTATGAGTGTGTGAGTGTGTGAGTGTGTGAGTGTATGAGTGTGTGAGTGTGTGAGTGTGTGAGTGTGTGAGTGTGTGAGTGTGTGAGTGTGTGAGTGTGTGAGTGTGTGAGTGTGTGAGTGTGTGAGTGTGTGAGTGTGTGAGTGTGTGAGTGTGTGAGTGTGTGAGTGTGTGAGTGTATGAGTGTTTGAGTGTGTGTGTGAGTGTGTGAGTGTGTGAGTGTGTGAGTGTGTGAGTGTGTGAGTGTGTGAGTGTGTGAGTGTGTGAGTGTGTGAGTGTGTGAGTGTGTGAGTGTGTGAGTGTTTGAGTGTGTGAGTGTGTGAGTGTTTGAGTGTGTGAGTGTGTGAGTGTGTGAGTGTGTGAGTGTGTGAGTGTGTGAGTGTGTGAGTGTGTGAGTGTGTGAGTGTGTGAGTGTGTGAGTGTGTGAGTGTTTGAGTGTGTGAGTGTGTGAGTGTGTGAGTGTGTGAGTGTGTGAGTGTGTGAGTGTGTGAGTGTTTGAGTGTGTGAGTGTGTGAGTGTTTGAGTGTGTGAGTGTGTGAGTGTGTGAGTGTATGAGTGTATGAGTGTTTGAGTGTGTGAGTGTGTGAGTGTGTGAGTGTATGAGTGTTTGAGTGTATGAGTGTATGAGTGTATGAGTGTTTGAGTGTATGAGTGTATGAGTGTATGAGTGTTTGAGTGTTTGAGTGTGTGAGTGTTTGAGTGTGTGTGTGTGTGAGTGTGTGAGTGTGTGAGTGTGTGAGTGTGTGAGTGTGTGAGTGTTTGAGTGTGTGAGTGTGTGAGTGTATGAGTGTATGAGTGTTTGAGTGTGTGAGTGTGTGAGTGTGTGAGTGTGTGAGTGTTTGAGTGTGTGAGTGTGTGAGTGTTTGAGTGTGTGAGTGTGTGAGTGTGTGAGTGTGTGAGTGTTTGAGTGTGTGAGTGTGTGAGTGTGTGAGTGTGTGAGTGTGTGAGTGTTTGAGTGTGTGAGTGTGTGAGTGTGTGAGTGTGTGAGTGTGTGAGTGTGTGAGTGTGTGAGTGTGTGAGTGTTTGAGTGTGTGAGTGTGTGAGTGTATGAGTGTATGAGTGTTTGAGTGTGTGAGTGTGTGAGTGTGTGAGTGTGTGAGTGTGTGAGTGTGTGAGTGTGTGAGTGTGTGAGTGTGTGTGTGAGTGTGTGAGTGTGTGAGTGTGTGAGTGTTTGAGTGTGTGAGTGTGTGAGTGTGTGAGTGTATGAGTGTATGAGTGTGTGTGTGAGTGTGTGAGTGTGTGAGTGTTTGAGTGTGTGAGTGTGTGAGTGTGTGAGTGTGTGAGTGTGTGAGTGTATGAGTGTATGAGTGTTTGAGTGTGTGAGTGTGTGAGTGTGTGAGTGTGTGAGTGTGTGAGTGTGTGAGTGTTTGAGTGTGTGAGTGTGTGAGTGTGTGAGTGTGTGAGTGTGTGAGTGTGTGAGTGTGTGAGTGTTTGAGTGTGTGAGTGTGTGAGTGTGTGAGTGTGTGAGTGTGTGAGTGTGTGAGTGTTTGA
>NC_137102.1:62788751-62841251 GCF_949357685.1 Gobio gobio
AAAATAGCTGTTCTCTATGTGAATATATAGTACAGTGTCATTTATTCCTGTGATCAAAGCTGAATTTATCATCATTCCTCCAGTCTTCAGTGTCACATGATCCTTCATTAATCATTCTCATATGAGGATCTGATGATCAACACACATTTATGATTATTATCAGTGTTGAAAACAGTTGTGTAAAAAAATGTTTTTAGGATTATTTGAAAGCTTTCTATTTCAGATAAATAATAATAACAATAATAAACATTTATTTGTAAAGCACTTTTCATACATAAATGCAACTCAAAGTGCTTCACAATCATAAAAATAAATAATAGGAATACAAATTCACACAACATCAATATAAAAGATTAAACAACAAAAGCAACATACGATTCAAAATGTAAAATAAAAGATAAAGAAATTGACAATGTCACCTCAATATCAGTAATAAAACCTTCACACAATGTTTTAATTCTGATAAGCAGCTTTAAAAAGATACGTCTTAACCCGCCTTTTAAAAATATGAATGCTTGGAGCCTCTGTTACTTCATTAGAGAATTCCCAATATTTGGAGCATATTGACTAAAAGAAGTTTATGATTCACTGAATAATGTGCCAGAAGATTAGCGCTAGAGGATCTCAAACTACGATTCGGAACATTTCTTAACAGACAGTCAGAAATGCTGTTCTTTTGAACTTTTTAGTCATCAAATAATTCTGGGGCAAAAATTGTGAGCATATTCATCATAAGAGGCTTCTTTTAAAAGAGACTTTGAATATTAAAGTGCAAGTTAACACCTGATCACTCCTGTGGGTTTGCTACTGTTACAATTAAAAAAACATAAGGGTAAAAACATGACCGCCAGACATGATGAAATCAACACAGCTACATCTAATAACATTGATAATGGGTGAGCGAATGATCAAGAACTCACAATAGTCAGTCGTATTGGTGGCACTGAGGGGCCCCCAAATAAAGTTCTGCTTAGGGCCCCATAAAGGCTTGGGCCGGCTCTGGCCAAATACCATGAGCTCTGTTTGTCTTTATTTCACTGAAGAAGGTTTTGGTTTTGAGCGTCAGATCCGGCACAGGGAGTCTGAGGGGCTCCAGGACCAGGGCATTATGGGATCTGTGCAGGAGGCTTGTTAGATAAACTGTTGGATTAGTTTTAGAGATGCTTATGATGACGTTTTCAAATACCATCAATGGATTATAGCATATGGCATATCGCACGGATGCACACAGGCTGTGTGTGAGGAGACGAGTATGGTGCACTGGTTAATGATTCTGATCGTCGTGTTCAACGTCGGCATGACCATCGTGGAGTGGACGTTTCTCATGTACGAGCTCATGAGGTTAAACATGGGAGAGCCAGAGGAAGTTTCTCCGGAATAGAGAAGAGTCCGGCGGATCAGTTTAGTCTTAGATCTCCTATGAAGGTAAGACTGTGTTTATGTGTCTCTGAGGTCTCTCTCTCTGGAGCTTTTTCTCATAATCTTGGGAATGTTTTGTCCGCTGGATTCAGGATTGGATTAAAACGGGTTTAATCTGCAGCTCCTGTAATCCAGGCATTGTTATTAGAAACCCTTCTTTCCCTTCTTAATGCGGTGAGCTGAGTCTCTCTCTCTCGTTCTCGTTTTGTGGTTCATTGAGTGTTGGGAGAGGGAAGTGATCGACATGGACTTCCTTTCCTCGTCTGGTTCGGGAGGCGAGAGGCTCGGGTGGGCGTCTCGTCCTCATCGCTCTCTGCAGTCTGACGGCGAAGACGCGTCTCTCTTCGTGGATTTCCGGCCTCCGGCGCGCGACTCCTTCTCTCTGCCGCCACACGTGCTGTACATGACCGCCGGGCTGCTGCTGGTGCTTCTGGCCACGTATGCCATCGTGGGTCACCTGATAAACGACCTCCTGCATGACCTGGCAGGTACCCATGTGACCCGAGTGACCCGTGTGACCCGAGTGACCCGTGTTGTGTTTCCGTTCTCTCCTGTCCGTCACATTTGATAGTGAAACTGTGACTCGGATATACTCTCACCTAAAGGATTATTAGGAACACACACTAATACTGTGTTTGACCCCCTTTGGTCTTCAGAACTGCCTTAATTCTACGTGGCATTGACTCAACAAGGTGCTGAAAGCATTCTTTAGAAATGTTGGCCATATTGATAGGAGAGCATCTTGCAGTTGATGGAGATTTGTGGGATGCACATCGAGGGCACGAAGCTCCCGTTCCACCACATCCCAAAGATGCTCTATTGGGTTGAGATCTGGTGACTGTGGGGCCATTTTAGTCCAGTGAACTCATTGTCATGTTCAAGAAACCAATTTGAAATGATTGGAGCTTTGTGACGGTGCATTATCCTGCTGGAAGTAGCCATCAGAGGATGGGGACATGGTGCTCATAAAGGGATGGACATGGGCAGAAACAATGCTCAGGTAGGCCGTGGCATTTAAACCATGCCCAATTGGCACTAAGGGGCCTAAAGTGTGCCAAGAAAACATCCCCCACACCATTACACCACCACCACCAGCCTGCACAGTGGGAACAAGGCATGATGGATCCATGTTCTCATTCTGTTTACGTCAAATTCTGACTCTACCATCTGAATGTCTCAACAGAAATCCAGACTCATCAGACCAGGCAACATTTTTCCAGTCTTCAACTGTCCAATTTTGGTGAGCTGGTGCAAATTGTCGCCTCTCTTTCCTCTTTGTAGTGGAGATGAGTGGTACCCGGTGGGGTCTTCTGCTGTTGTAGCCCATCCGCCTCAAGGTTGTGTGTGTTGTGGCTTCACAAATGCTTTGCTGCAGACCTCGGTTGTAACGAGTGGTTATTTCAGTCAAAGTTGCTCTTCTATCAGCTTGAATCAGTCGGCCCATGACCTCTGACCTCTAGCATCAACAAGGCATTTTCTCCCACAGGACTGCCGCATACTGGATGCTTTTCCCTTTTCACACCATTCTTTGTAAACCCTAGAAATGGTTGTGTGTGAAAATCCCAGTAACTGAGCAGATTGTGAAATACTCAGACCGGCCCGTCTGGCACCAACAACCATGCCACGCTCAAAATTGCTTAAATCTCCTTTCTTTCCCATTCCGACATTCAGTGTGGAGTTCAGGAGATTGTCTTGACCAGGACCACACCCCTAAATGCATTGAAGACACTGCCATGTGATTGGTTGATTAGATAATTGCATTAATGAGAAATTGAACAGGTGTTCCTAATAATCCTTTAGGTGAGTGTATGTGAGCTCGTTTTCGATTCGTGCTCGTAGTGGGCGGCAGAATGGCAGTTCTCCTGTCCTGATGAAGCTCTAGCTCACAGATGGTGATGCACAATAATAACTGAAGATCCCGTCCTCTCGGTTCTTCTGATGCTGTGCATCTTCCTACAGTCGTCTTCCTGTCTGAGTGTTTTGATTGCGAGTGATCAGTTAAACGGTTCTTCAGATCCTTTGCTTCGCAGATGTGGCTCAGCTCTGACTGTGTGATGTTTAGCTCGTTCACTGACGCTCTTCACACGTGTAGATCACTGAAAGCGCTTCATTACTGCACTTCTGCATCGAGTGCCGTGTTTGACTGCGGCTCAGAAACATCTGTAGTTTTTTGTAAACATCTGCATGAACTGATGGCTCACACGTTTAGTTCAGGGCTGATGGAACATGTGTTTTACTGTATTTTGAATGCTTGATATTAACCACAAATATTTATCGGTATATTCCTGGTAGAGCAATATGAACACGCATGATAATAGCTAGAATAAGACACATACACCGATCAGGCATAACATTATGACATGTGAAGTGAATAGCACTGATGATCTCTGTTAGTGGGTGGGATATATTAGCAGCAAGTGAACATGTTGTCCTCAGAGTTTATGTGTTAGAAGCAGGAGAAATGGGCAAGAGTGAGGATTTGAGTGAGTTTGACAAGGGCCAGATTGTGACGGCTCAGAGCATCTCCAGAACTGCAGCTCTTGTGGGCTGTTCCCGGTCTGCAGTGGCCAGTCTCTATCAAAAGTGGAGAACCAGTGGAGAACCGGCCACTGGGTCATGGAGGACCAGTGGAGAACCGGCCACAGGGTCATGAAGGACCAGTGGAGAACCGGCCACAGGGTCATGAAGGACCAGAGGAGAACCGGCCACAGGGTCATGGAGGACCAGTGGAGAACCGGCCACAGGGTCATGAAGGACCAGTGGAGAACCGGTCACAGGGTCATGAAGGACCAGAGGAGAACCGGCCACAGGGTCATGAAGGACCAGAGGAGAACCGGCCACAGGGTCATGAAGGACCAGTGGAGTGGAGAACCGGCCACAGGGTCATGAAGGACCAGAGGAGAACCGGCCACAGGGTCATGAAGGACCAGAGGAGAACCGGCCACAGGGTCATGGAGGACCAGTGGAGTGGAGAACCGGCCACAGGGTCATGAAGGACCAGTGGAGAACCGGCCACAGGGTCATGAAGGACCAGAGGAGAACCGGCCACAGGGTCATGAAGGACCAGAGGAGAACCGGCCACAGGGTCATGAAGGACCAGAGGAGAACCGGCCACAGGGTCATGAAGGACCAGAGGAGAACCGGCCACAGGGTCATGAAGGACCAGTGGAGAACCGGCCACAGGGTCATGAAGGACCAGAGGAGAACCGGCCACAGGGTCATGAAGGACCAGAGGAGAACCGGCCACAGGGTCATGAAGGACCAGAGGAGAACCGGCCACAGGGTCATGAAGGACCAGTGGAGAACCGGCCACAGGGTCATGAAGGACCAGTGGAGAACCGGCCACAGGGTCATGAAGGACCAGAGGAGAACCGGCCACAGGGTCATGAAGGACCAGAGGAGAACCGGCCACAGGGTCATGAAGGACCAGTGGAGAACCGGCCACAGGGTCATGGAGGACCAGTGGAGAACCGGCCACAGGGTCATGGAGGACCAGTGGAGAACCGGCCACAGGGTCATGAAGGACCAGAGGAGAACCGGCCACAGGGTCATGAAGGACCAGTGGAGAACCGGCCACAGGGTCATGAAGGACCAGTGGAGAACCGGCCACAGGGTCATGAAGGACCAGTGGAGAACCGGCCACAGGGTCATGAAGGACCAGTGGAGAACCGGCCACAGGGTCATGAAGGACCAGTGGAGAACCGGCCACAGGGTCATGAAGGACCAGAGGAGAACCGGCCACAGGGTCATGAAGGACCAGTGGAGAACCGGCCACAGGGTCATGGGCGGCCGAGGCTCATTGATGCCCGTGTGGTTGATCAAACAGACGAGCTACTGGAGCTCAAACTGCTCCAGAAGTTAATGCTGGTTCTGATAGAAAGGGCTCAGAATACACAGAGCATCTCAGTTTGTGGAGTATGGGGCGGCACAGCCATCAGAGACGGGTCAGGGGACCAACACAATAATAGGAAGTATATTTGGTCTTAAAGGGTTAGTTCACCCAAAAATGAAAATTCTGTCATTAATTCCTCACCCTCATGTCGTTCGACACCCGTAAGACCTCCGTTCATATTCGGAACACAAATGAAGATATTTTAGTTGAAAGCTGATGCTGAGAAAGGCTTCACACAGGCCTCCATTGGCATTCAGTACATTGACACTTCCAAGATCCATGAAAGGCACTTAAAACGTCGTTACAAAGTCTATCTCACCACAGTGGCTCTACAATAATCATACAATGCGACGACAATAGTTTTTGTGCGCAAAAAAAAATCAAAAGAACACCTTTATCCAGCTTGTTATTGCCTTCCGCGTGTGTCTCCACGACGCATGCGCGAGAATATGACGTAGCGCCGGGGCTCGGGATTCCATGAAATGCACACTCTAACCCCATTTTGAGCACTACGCCGAGACCTAAAGCACGATCAATGTAGAATCCAACAGCTTAGACACGCGCGTCTTCCTCTGCTCGTAAACAAATCGCTTCTGGGTCATGTGTCCGAACGCCGGATCTGCGTCATATTCTCGCGCATGCGTCGTGGAGGCATACACGGAAGTCGAGAACAAGTTGGATAAAGGTGTTATTTTGATTTTTTTTTGCGCACAAAAACTATTGTCGTCGCATTGTATGATTATTGTAGAGCCACTGTGGTGAGATGGACTTTGTAACGGCGTTTTAAGTGCCTTTCATGGATCTTGGAAGTGTCAATGTACTGAATGCCAATGGAGGCCTGTGTGAAGCCTTTCTCAGCATCAGCTTTCAACTAAAATATCTTCATTTGTGTTCCGAATATGAACGGAGGTCTTACGGGTGTCCAACGACATGAGGGTGAGTAATTAATGACAGAATTTTCATTTTTGGGTGAACTAACCCTTTAATGTTATGCCTGATTGGTGTTTAATAATATTAACTTATATTTTATCCTTTTTACATCACAGTAACCAGTTGTTATATCCACTGTACACTCACACACTCTCTTACACACACACACACACAACACACACACACACACACACACACACACACACACACACACACACACACACACACACACACACACACACACACACACACTCCTCTCTCTCTCTCTCTCTCTCTCTCTCTCTCTCTCCCTCTCACACACACACACACACACACACACACACTCCTCTCTCTTGCTCTCTCTCTCTCTCTCTCTCTCTCTCTCTCTCTCTCACACACACACACACACACACACACATATTTTGGTGTCTGCCCCTTCATATGATCTGGTTCTCTCTCTCTCTCTCTCTCTCTCCCTCTCACACACACACACACACACACACACTCCTCTCTCTTGCTCTCTCTCTCTCTCTCTCTCTCTCTCTCTCTCTCTCTCACACACACACACACACACACACATATTTTGGTGTCTGCCCCTTCATATGATCTGGTTCTCTCTCTCTCTCTCTCTCAGACTGGGTCTTTGGCCCTAAACCTGCAGCCGGTGACGCTGAGAGAGGCTGTGATGAGGAGGAGAAGGTCGGGATGGAGGAAGAGCGAGCCGGGCTTCTGCCGGGGTTCATCAGCACCGCCCACCTTCAGCACCACTACATCACGTCCCTATGAGTCTCCACACAGCTCGAGCGCTTACACCCGGCCTGATGCTACTCCTGCTGTAGGAATCCCTGTAGATTACAGTCTGTATGTAAGGAAGGTGATGTCATCAGTGTAAATAAGATGGTCATGTGATGTCATCAATGTAAATGAGATGGCCATGTGATGTCATCAATGTAAATGAGATGGTCATGTGATGCCATCAGTGTAATTTCTGACTTCCCCTACCTCATTAAAATGAATTCTGGGATGGTTTATATTTTGGCACTGTGTATATAATGTAAGTGAGATATAGAATTAAAGCCTGTCCTCGTTAGGAACCCACAGCTTGTGTCGACTCATCTTCATGATCTTTAGATTATTCTAATGCCTGTCTAGTGCTGTTCATTGATTCGAGTAAATGTTTTGACATTTGGGTATAAAGTGTTTTAATTCTATAATATATGGTGTAAAACCATCTGAGTGCTGCCCTCTTAAGGTTGAACGGCGGCAACTGCAGTTTAATTTTCTTATTGGAAGTTGTAGGTCTTGGCGTGACGTATGATGGGACGAGCTCACCACACCCCTGACACCAGCTCACCACACCCCTGACACCAGCTCACCACACCCCTGACACCAGCTCACCACACCCCTGACACCAGCTCACCACACCCCTGACACCAGCTCACCACACCCTTGTCACCAGCTCACCACACCCCTGACACCAGCTCACCACACCACTGACACCAGCTCACCACACCCCTGTCACGAGATCACCACACCCCTGACACCAGTTCACCACACTCCTGACACCAGCTCACCACACCCCTGACACCAGCTCACCACACCCTTGTCACCAGCTCACCACACCCCTGACACCAGTTCACCACACCCCTGTCACGAGATCACCACACCCCTGTCACCAGTTCACCACACCCCTGACACGAGCTCACCACACCCCTGTCACGAGATCACCACACCCCTGTCACCAGTTCACCACACCCCTGACACCAGCTCACCACACCCCTGTCACGAGATCACCACACCCCTGTCACCAGTTCACCACACCCCTGACACCAGCTCACCACACCCCTGACACCAGCTCACCACACCCCTGACACCAGCTCACCACACCCCTGTCACCAGCTCACCACACCCCTGACACCAGCTCACCACACCCCTGACACCAGCTCACCACACCCCTGACACCAGCTCACCACACCCCTGACACCAGCTCACCACACCCCTGACACCAGCTCACCACACCCCTGACACCAGCTCACCACACCCCTGTCACCAGCTCACCACACCCCTGACACCAGCTCACCACACCCCTGACACCAGCTCACCACACCCCTGACACCAGCTCACCACACCCCTGACACCAGCTCACCACACCCCTGACACCAGCTCACCACACCCCTGACACCAGCTCACCACACCCCTGACACGAGCTCACCACACCCCTGACACCAGCTCACCACACCCCTGACACCAGCTCACCACACCCCTGACACCAGCTCACCACACCCCTGACACCAGCTCACCACACCCCTGACACCAGTTCACCACACCCCTGACACGAGCTCACCACACCCCTGACACCAGCTCACCACACCCCTGACACCAGCTCACCACACCCCTGACACCAGCTCACCACACCCCTGACACAACCCCTGACACCAGTTCACCACACCCCTGACACGAGCTCACCACACCCCTGACACCAGCTCACCACACCCCTGACACCAGCTCACCACACCCCTGACACCAGCTCACCACACCCCTGACACGAGCTCACCACACCCCTGACACCAGCTCACCACACCCCTGTCACCAGCTCACCACACCCCTGACACCAGCTCACCACACCCCTGACACCAGCTCACCACACCCCTGACACCAGCTCACCACACCCCTGACACCAGCTCACCACACCCCTGACACCAGCTCACCACACCCCTGACACCAGCTCACCACACCCCTGACACCAGCTCACCACACCCCTGACACCAGCTCACCACACCCCTGACACCAGCTCACCACACCCCTGACACCAGCTCACCACACCCCTGACACGAGATCACCACACCCCTGTCACCAGCTCACCACACCCCTGACACCAGTTCACCACACCCCTGACACGAGATCACCACACCCCTGACACCAGCTCACCACACCCCTGACACGAGCTCACCACACCCCTGACACGAGATCACCACACCCCTGTCACCAGCTCACCACACCCCTGACACCAGCTCACCACACCCCTGACACCAGCTCACCACACCCCTGACACGAGCTCACCACACCCCTGACACCAGCTCACCACACCCCTGACACCAGCTCACCACACCCCTGACACGAGCTCACCACACCCCTGACACCAGCTCACCACACCCCTGTCACGAGATCACCACACCCCTGTCACCAGCTCACCACACCCCTGACACCAGCTCACCACACCCCTGACACGAGCTCACCACACCCCTGACACCAGCTCACCACACCCCTGACACCAGCTCAGCACACCCCTGACACCAGCTCACCACACCCCTGACACCAGCTCACCACACCCCTGACACCAGCTCACCACACCCCTGACACCAGCTCACCACACCCCTGTCACGAGATCACCACACCCCTGACACCAGCTCACCACACCCCTGACACGAGCTCACCACACCCCTGACACCAGCTCACCACACCCCTGACACCAGCTCACCACACCCCTGACACCAGCTCACCACACCCCTGTCACCAGCTCACCACACCCCTGACACGAGCTCACCACACCCCTGACACCAGCTCACCACACCCCTGACACCAGCTCACCACACCCCTGACACCAGCTCACCACACCCCTGACACGAGATCACCACACCCCTGACACCAGCTCACCACACCCCTGACACCAGCTCACCACACCCCTGACACCAGCTCACCACACCCCTGTCACGAGATCACCACACCCCTGACACCAGCTCACCACACCCCTGACACCAGCTCACCACACCCCTGACACGAGCTCACCACACCCCTGACACCAGCTCACCACACCCCTGACACCAGCTCACCACACCCCTGTCACGAGATCACCACACCCCTGTCACCAGCTCACCACACCCCTGACACCAGCTCACCACACCCCTGACACCAGCTCACCACACCCCTGACACCAGCTCACCACACCCCTGACACGAGCTCACCACACCCCTGACACCAGCTCACCACACCCCTGACACCAGCTCACCACACCCCTGACACCAGCTCACCACACCCCTGACACCAGCTCACCACACCCCTGTCACGAGATCACCACACCCCTGTCACCAGCTCACCACACCCCTGACACCAGCTCACCACACCCCTGACACCAGCTCACCACACCCTGACACCAGCTCACCACACCCCTGACACCAGCTCACCACACCCCTGACACGAGATCACCACACCCCTGTCACCAGCTCACCACACCCCTGACACCAGCTCACCACACCCCTGACACCAGCTCACCACACCCCTGTCACGAGTTCACCACACCCCTGACACGAGATCACCACACCCCTGTCACCAGCTCACCACACCCCTGACACCAGCTCACCACACCCCTGACACCAGCTCACCACACCCCTGACACCAGCTCACCACACCCCTGACACGAGATCACCACACCCCTGTCACCAGCTCACCACACCCCTGACACCAGCTCACCACACCCCTGACACCAGCTCACCACACCCCTGACACGAGCTCACCACACCCCTGACACCAGCTCACCACACCCCTGACACCAGCTCACCACACCCCTGTCACGAGATCACCACACCCCTGTCACCAGCTCACCACACCCCTGACACCAGCTCACCACACCCCTGACACGAGCTCACCACACCCCTGACACCAGCTCACCACACCCCTGACACCAGCTCACCACACCCCTGACACCAGCTCACCACACCCCTGACACCAGTTCACCACACCCCTGACACCAGCTCACCACACCCCTGACACCAGCTCACCACACTCCTGACACCAGCTCACCACACCCCTGACACCAGCTCACCACACCCCTGACACCAGCTCACCACACCCCTGACACCAGCTCACCACACCACTGACACCAGCTCACCACACCCCTGACACGAGCTCACCACACCCCTGACACCAGCTCACCACACCCCTGACACCAGCTCACCACACCCCTGACACCAGCTCACCACACCCCTGACACGAGCTCACCACACCCCTGACACCAGCTCACCACACCCCTGACACCAGCTCACCACACCCCTGTCACCAGTTCACCACACCCCTGACACCAGCTCACCACACCCCTGACACCAGCTCACCACACCCCTGACACCAGCTCACCACACCCCTGTCACGAGATCACCACACCCCTGTCACCAGCTCACCACACCCCTGACACGAGCTCACCACACCCCTGACACCAGCTCACCACACCCCTGACACCAGCTCACCACACCCCTGACACCAGCTCACCACACCCCTGACACCAGCTCACCACACCCCTGACACCAGCTCACCACACCCCTGTCACCAGCTCACCACACCCCTGACACCAGCTCACCACACCCCTGACACCAGCTCACCACACCCCTGACACGAGCTCACCACACCCCTGACACCAGCTCACCACACCCCTGACACCAGCTCACCACACCCCTGACACGAGCTCACCACACCCCTGACACCAGCTCACCACACCCCTGTCACGAGATCACCACACCCCTGTCACCAGCTCACCACACCCCTGACACCAGCTCACCACACCCCTGACACGAGCTCACCACACCCCTGACACCAGCTCACCACACCCCTGACACCAGCTCAGCACACCCCTGACACCAGCTCACCACACCCCTGACACCAGCTCACCACACCCCTGACACCAGCTCACCACACCCCTGACACCAGCTCACCACACCCCTGTCACGAGATCACCACACCCCTGTCACCAGCTCACCACACCCCTGACACCAGCTCACCACACCCCTGACACGAGCTCACCACACCCCTGACACCAGCTCACCACACCCCTGACACCAGCTCACCACACCCCTGACACCAGCTCACCACACCCCTGTCACCAGCTCACCACACCCCTGACACGAGCTCACCACACCCCTGACACCAGCTCACCACACCCCTGACACCAGCTCACCACACCCCTGACACCAGCTCACCACACCCCTGACACGAGATCACCACACCCCTGACACCAGCTCACCACACCCCTGACACCAGCTCACCACACCCCTGACACCAGCTCACCACACCCCTGTCACGAGATCACCACACCCCTGACACCAGCTCACCACACCCCTGACACCAGCTCACCACACCCCTGACACGAGCTCACCACACCCCTGACACCAGCTCACCACACCCCTGACACCAGCTCACCACACCCCTGTCACGAGATCACCACACCCCTGTCACCAGCTCACCACACCCCTGACACCAGCTCACCACACCCCTGACACCAGCTCACCACACCCCTGACACCAGCTCACCACACCCCTGACACGAGCTCACCACACCCCTGACACCAGCTCACCACACCCCTGACACCAGCTCACCACACCCCTGACACCAGCTCACCACACCCCTGACACCAGCTCACCACACCCCTGTCACGAGATCACCACACCCCTGTCACCAGCTCACCACACCCCTGACACCAGCTCACCACACCCCTGACACCAGCTCACCACACCCCTGACACCAGCTCACCACACCCCTGACACCAGCTCACCACACCCCTGACACGAGATCACCACACCCCTGTCACCAGCTCACCACACCCCTGACACCAGCTCACCACACCCCTGACACCAGCTCACCACACCCCTGTCACGAGTTCACCACACCCCTGACACGAGATCACCACACCCCTGTCACCAGCTCACCACACCCCTGACACCAGCTCACCACACCCCTGACACCAGCTCACCACACCCCTGACACCAGCTCACCACACCCCTGACACGAGATCACCACACCCCTGTCACCAGCTCACCACACCCCTGACACCAGCTCACCACACCCCTGACACCAGCTCACCACACCCCTGACACGAGCTCACCACACCCCTGACACCAGCTCACCACACCCCTGACACCAGCTCACCACACCCCTGTCACGAGATCACCACACCCCTGTCACCAGCTCACCACACCCCTGACACCAGCTCACCACACCCCTGACACGAGCTCACCACACCCCTGACACCAGCTCACCACACCCCTGACACCAGCTCACCACACCCCTGACACCAGCTCACCACACCCCTGACACCAGTTCACCACACCCCTGACACCAGCTCACCACACCCCTGACACCAGCTCACCACACTCCTGACACCAGCTCACCACACCCCTGACACCAGCTCACCACACCCCTGACACCAGCTCACCACACCCCTGACACCAGCTCACCACACCACTGACACCAGCTCACCACACCCCTGACACGAGCTCACCACACCCCTGACACCAGCTCACCACACCCCTGACACCAGCTCACCACACCCCTGACACCAGCTCACCACACCCCTGACACGAGCTCACCACACCCCTGACACCAGCTCACCACACCCCTGACACCAGCTCACCACACCCCTGTCACCAGTTCACCACACCCCTGACACCAGCTCACCACACCCCTGACACCAGCTCACCACACCCCTGACACCAGCTCACCACACCCCTGTCACGAGATCACCACACCCCTGTCACCAGCTCACCACACCCCTGACACGAGCTCACCACACCCCTGACACCAGCTCACCACACCCCTGACACCAGCTCACCACACCCCTGACACCAGCTCACCACACCCCTGACACCAGCTCACCACACCCCTGACACCAGCTCACCACACCCCTGACACCAGTTCACCACACCCCTGACACCAGCTCACCACACTCCTGACACCAGCTCACCACACCCCTGACACCAGCTCACCACACCCCTGACACCAGCTCACCACACCCCTGACACCAGCTCACCACACCACTGACACCAGCTCACCACACCCCTGACACCAGCTCACCACACCCCTGACACCAGCTCACCACACCCCTGACACCAGCTCACCACACCCCTGACACCAGCTCACCACACCCCTGACACCAGCTCACCACACCCCTGTCACCAGTTCACCACACCCCTGACACCAGCTCACCACACCCCTGACACCAGCTCACCACACCACTGACACCAGCTCACCACACCCCTGACACCAGCTCACCACACCACTGACACCAGCTCACCACACCCCTGACACCAGCTCACCACACCCCTGACACCAGCTCACCACACCCCTGACACGAGTTCACCACACCCCTGACACCAGTTCACCACACCCCTGACACCAGCTCACCACACCCCTGACACCAGCTCACCACACCCCTGACACCAGCTCACCACACCCCTGACACCAGTTCACCACACCCCTGACACCAGCTCACCACACCCCTGTCACGAGATCACCACACCCCTGACACCAGCTCACCACACCCCTGACACGAGCTCACCACACCCCTGACACCAGCTCACCACACCCCTGACACCAGCTCACCACACCCCTGACACCAGCTCACCACACCCCTGACACCAGCTCACCACACCCCTGACACCAGCTCACCACACCACTGACACCAGCTCACCACACCCCTGACACCAGCTCACCACACCACTGACACCAGCTCACCACACCCCTGACACCAGCTCACCACACCCCTGTCACCAGTTCACCACACCCCTGACACCAGCTCACCACACCCCTGACACCAGCTCACCACACCACTGACACCAGCTCACCACACCCCTGACACCAGCTCACCACACCCCTGACACGAGCTCACCACACCCCTGACACCAGCTCACCACACCCCTGACACCAGTTCACCACACCCCTGACACGAGCTCACCACACCCCTGACACCAGCTCACCACACCACTGACACCAGCTCACCACACCCCTGACACCAGCTCACCACACCCCTGACACCAGCTCACCACACCCCTGACACCAGCTCACCACACCCCTGACACGAGTTCACCACACCCCTGACACCAGCTCACCACACCCCTGACACCAGCTCACCACACCCCTGACACCAGCTCACCACACCCCTGTCACGAGATCACCACACCCCTGTCACCAGCTCACCACACCCCTGACACGAGCTCACCACACCCCTGACACCAGCTCACCACACCCCTGACACCAGCTCACCACACCCCTGACACCAGCTCACCACACCCCTGACACCAGCTCACCACACCCCTGACACAAGCTCACCACACCCCTGACACCAGCTCACCACACCCCTGACACCAGCTCACCACACCCCTGACACCAGCTCACCACACCCCTGACACCAGCTCACCACACCCCTGTCACGAGATCACCACACCCCTGTCACCAGCTCACCACACCCCTGACACGAGCTCACCACACCCCTGACACCAGCTCACCACACCCCTGACACCAGCTCACCACACCCCTGACACCAGCTCACCACACCCCTGACACCAGCTCACCACACCCCTGACACGAGATCACCACACCCCTGTCACCAGCTCACCACACCCCTGACACCAGCTCACCACACCCCTGACACCAGCTCACCACACCCCTGACACGAGCTCACCACACCCCTGACACCAGCTCACCACACCCCTGACACCAGCTCACCACACCCCTGTCACGAGATCACCACACCCCTGTCACCAGCTCACCACACCCCTGACACCAGCTCACCACACCCCTGACACGAGATCACCACACCCCTGACACCAGCTCACCACACCCCTGACACCAGCTCACCACACCCCTGACACCAGCTCACCACACCCCTGACACCAGCTCACCACACCCCTGACACCAGCTCACCACACCCCTGTCACGAGATCACCACACCCCTGTCACCAGCTCACCACACCCCTGACACAAGCTCACCACACCCCTGACACCAGCTCACCACACCCCTGACACCAGCTCACCACACCCCTGACACCAGCTCACCACACCCCTGACACCAGCTCACCACACCCCTGACACGAGATCACCACACCCCTGTCACCAGCTCACCACACCCCTGACACCAGCTCACCACACCCCTGACACCAGCTCACCACACCCCTGACACCAGCTCACCACACCCCTGACACCAGCTCACCACACCCCTGACACCAGCTCACCACACCCCTGTCACGAGATCACCACACCCCTGTCACCAGCTCACCACACCCCTGACACCAGCTCACCACACCCCTGACACGAGCTCACCACACCCCTGACACCAGCTCACCACACCCCTGACACCAGCTCACCACACCCCTGACACCAGCTCACCACACCCCTGACACCAGCTCACCACACCCCTGACACCAGCTCACCACACCCCTGACACCAGCTCACCACACCCCTGACACCAGCTCACCACACCCCTGACACCAGCTCACCACACCCCTGTCACGAGATCACCACACCCCTGTCACCAGCTCACCACACCCCTGACACCAGCTCACCACACCACTGACACCAGCTCACCACACCCCTGACACCAGCTCACCACACCCCTGTCACGAGATCACCACACCCCTGTCACCAGCTCACCACACCCCTGACACCAGCTCACCACACCCCTGACACGAGCTCACCACACCCCTGACACCAGCTCACCACACCCCTGACACCAGCTCACCACACCCCTGACACCAGCTCACCACACCCCTGTCACCAGCTCACCACACCCCTGACACCAGCTCACCACACCCCTGACACCAGCTCACCACACCCCTGACACGAGCTCACCACACCCCTGACACCAGCTCACCACACCCCTGACACCAGCTCACCACACCCCTGTCACGAGATCACCACACCCCTGTCACCAGCTCACCACACCCCTGACACCAGCTCACCACACCACTGACACCAGCTCACCACACCCCTGACACCAGCTCACCACACCCCTGTCACGAGATCACCACACCCCTGTCACCAGCTCACCACACCCCTGACACCAGCTCACCACACCCCTGACACGAGCTCACCACACCCCTGACACCAGCTCACCACACCCCTGACACCAGCTCACCACACCCCTGACACCAGCTCACCACACCCCTGTCACCAGCTCACCACACCCCTGACACCAGCTCACCACACCCCTGACACCAGCTCACCACACCCCTGACACGAGCTCACCACACCCCTGACACCAGCTCACCACACCCCTGACACCAGCTCACCACACCCCTGTCACGAGATCACCACACCCCTGTCACCAGCTCACCACACCCCTGACACCAGCTCACCACACCCCTGACACGAGCTCACCACACCCCTGACACCAGCTCACCACACCCCTGACACCAGCTCACCACACCCCTGACACCAGCTCACCACACCCCTGACACCAGCTCACCACACCCCTGTCACGAGATCACCACACCCCTGTCACCAGCTCACCACACCCCTGACACCAGCTCACCACACCCCTGACACCAGCTCACCACACCCCTGACACGAGCTCACCACACCCCTGACACCAGCTCACCACACCCCTGACACCAGCTCACCACACCCCTGTCACGAGATCACCACACCCCTGACACGAGCTCACCACACCCCTGACACGAGATCACCACACCCCTGACACCAGCTCACCACACCCCTGACACGAGATCACCACACCCCTGACACCAGCTCACCACACCCCTGTCACGAGATCACCACACCCCTGACACCAGCTCACCACACCCCTGACACGAGATCACCACACCCCTGTCACCAGCTCACCACACCCCTGACACCAGCTCACCACACCCCTGACACCAGCTCACCACACCCCTGACACGAGCTCACCACACCCCTGACACCAGCTCACCACACCCCTGACACCAGCTCACCACACCCCTGTCACGAGATCACCACACCCCTGTCACCAGCTCACCACACCCCTGACACCAGCTCACCACACCCCTGACACGAGCTCACCACACCCCTGACACCAGCTCACCACACCCCTGACACCAGCTCACCACACCCCTGACACCAGCTCACCACACCCCTGACATCAGTTCACCACACCCCTGACACCAGCTCACCACACCCCTGACACCAGCTCACCACACTCCTGACACCAGCTCACCACACCCCTGACACCAGCTCACCACACCCCTGACACCAGCTCACCACACCCCTGACACCAGCTCACCACACCACTGACACCAGCTCACCACACCCCTGACACCAGCTCACCACACCCCTGACACGAGCTCACCACACCCCTGACACCAGCTCACCACACCCCTGACACCAGCTCACCACACCCCTGTCACCAGTTCACCACACCCCTGACACCAGCTCACCACACCCCTGACACCAGCTCACCACACCCCTGACACCAGCTCACCACACCACTGACACCAGCTCACCACACCCCTGTCACTAGATCACCACACCCCTGTCACCAGCTCACCACACCCCTGACACGAGCTCACCACACCCCTGACACCAGCTCACCACACCCCTGACACCAGCTCACCACACCCCTGACACCAGCTCACCACACCCCTGACACCAGCTCACCACACCCCTGACACCAGCTCACCACACCCCTGACACCAGTTCACCACACCCCTGACACCAGCTCACCACACCCCTGACACCAGCTCACCACACTCCTGACACCAGCTCACCACACCCCTGACACCAGCTCACCACACCCCTGACACCAGCTCACCACACCCCTGACACCAGCTCACCACACCACTGACACCAGCTCACCACACCCCTGACACCAGCTCACCACACCCCTGACACGAGCTCACCACACCCCTGACACCAGCTCACCACACCCCTGACACCAGCTCACCACACCCCTGTCACCAGTTCACCACACCCCTGACACCAGCTCACCACACCCCTGACACCAGCTCACCACACCACTGACACCAGCTCACCACACCCCTGACACCAGCTCACCACACCACTGACACCAGCTCACCACACCCCTGACACCAGCTCACCACACCCCTGACACCAGCTCACCACACCCCTGACACCAGCTCACCACACCCCTGACACCAGCTCACCACACCCCTGACACCAGCTCACCACACCCCTGACACCAGCTCACCACACCCCTGACACCAGTTCACCACACCCCTGACACCAGTTCACCACACCCCTGACACGAGTTCACCACACCCCTGACACCAGTTCACCACACCCCTGTCACCAGCTCACCACACCCCTGACACCAGCTCACCACACCCCTGACACCAGTTCACCACACCCCTGACACCAGCTCACCACACCCCTGACACGAGTTCACCACACCCCTGACACCAGTTCACCACACCCCTGACACCAGCTCACCACACCCCTGACACCAGCTCACCACACCCCTGACACCAGCTCACCACACCCCTGACACCAGTTCACCACACCCCTGACACCAGCTCACCACACCCCTGTCACGAGATCACCACACCCCTGACACCAGCTCACCACACCCCTGACACGAGCTCACCACACCCCTGACACCAGCTCACCACACCCCTGACACCAGCTCACCACACCCCTGACACCAGTTCACCACACCCCTGACACCAGCTCACCACACCCCTGACACGAGCTCACCACACCCCTGACACCAGCTCACCACACCCCTGACACCAGCTCACCACACCCCTGACACCAGCTCACCACACCCCTGACACCAGCTCACCACACCACTGACACCAGCTCACCACACCCCTGACACCAGCTCACCACACCACTGACACCAGCTCACCACACCCCTGACACCAGCTCACCACACCCCTGTCACCAGTTCACCACACCCCTGACACCAGCTCACCACACCCCTGACACCAGCTCACCACACCACTGACACCAGCTCACCACACCCCTGACACCAGCTCACCACACCCCTGACACCAGCTCACCACACCCCTGACACCAGCTCACCACACCCCTGACACCAGTTCACCACACCCCTGACACGAGCTCACCACACCCCTGACACCAGCTCACCACACCACTGACACCAGCTCACCACACCCCTGACACCAGCTCACCACACCCCTGACACCAGCTCACCACACCCCTGACACCAGCTCACCACACCCCTGTCACCAGTTCACCACACCCCTGACACCAGCTCACCACACCCCTGACACCAGCTCACCACACCCCTGACACCAGCTCACCACACCCCTGACACCAGTTCACCACACCCCTGACACCAGCTCACCACACCCCTGTCACGAGATCACCACACCCCTGACACCAGCTCACCACACCCCTGACACGAGCTCACCACACCCCTGACACCAGCTCACCACACCCCTGACACCAGCTCACCACACCCCTGACACCAGTTCACCACACCCCTGACACCAGCTCACCACACCCCTGACACCAGCTCACCACACCCCTGACACCAGCTCACCACACCCCTGACACCAGCTCACCACACCCCTGACACCAGCTCACCACACCCCTGACACACCCCTGACACCAGCTCACCACACCCCTGACACCAGTTCACCACACCCCTGACACCAGTTCACCACACCCCTGACACCAGCTCACCACACCCCTGACACCAGCTCACCACACCCCTGACACACCCCTGACACCAGCTCACCACACCCCTGACACACCCCTGACACCAGCTCACCACACCCCTGTCACGAGATCACCACACCCCTGTCACCAGCTCACCACACCCCTGTCACGAGATCACCACACCCCTTTGGTTTAACTGCTGCCATCTCTACGAAACTGATCATCCTAACAAGGTTTTGGCGTAGTCGGCATGACGGTGTCGCCCGCGCACTTTCGCTTTAGTGACCAAGAGCGGAAAGTTGAATGACAGGTGACGAGAACCAATCAGATTGGATAAAATAACACGCATCCAATTCTGATTCTCCAGGGACGCAGCGACCTGTGTCCGGAGGAGGATCTTTAAGAAGCCAATTAGAGACCAGCTTCAGGTCACATGCTGCCCGTATATTTTTGTACTCAGATAGACATCCATTTGTCCAGCGTCCCTCGCGCATGAAACATATTGAAGAACATATAAAATAGTTCACCCATCAAAGCCAGTTTTTATTACATCCCCAAATCAGAAAAAGTTGGGACAGTATGGAAAAAAAAAAAGAAAGAAGTGATTTCTAAATTTACTTTGACTTGTATTTCATTGCAGACAATATGAACAAAAAATATTTCATGTTTTGTCTGGTCAACTTCATGTCATTTGTAAATATGCATCCTTTACTGTCATTCAGACCTGCAACACATTTCAAAAAAAGTTGGGACAGTAAAGCATTTACCACTTTGTAATGTTGCCATTCCTTTTCACAACACTTAAAAGACGTTTAGGGACTGAAGACACCAAGTGATGAAATGTTTCAGGTGTAATTTTGTCTCATTCTTCCTGCAAACAAGTCTTAAGGTGGGCAACAGTACAGGGTCTTCCACACATTCTCTATTGGAGGCAGGTCAGGACCAGTGTTGGGAATAACGGCGTTATAGATAAACGGCGTTACTAACGGAATTACTTTTTTCAGTAACGAGTAATCAAACGAATTACTGTTTCTTCCGTTACAATGCCGTTAGCGTTACTGAGAAAAAAAAAATGCGGCGTTACTATAATTGAGTTCACTGAAGCGGTTTCATCCGAACAGGCTCTCTGTCAGTCGGACCTGCAACGCGTGTGTGTGTGTGTGTGTGTGTGTGTGCGCGCGCGCCAGCCATGCGTGTTGGGGGTGGGTTGGGTGGTACACATAACTGATGATGATTGGTGGGTGTGAGGCAAGGTTGAGGTTGATAGGTTGAGTTCACACACACACACACACACACACACACCTATGATGCATACGCATATGCACAGTCAGCGATGGCAAGTCCAACGACTTCAAAGGTAGTTTTCGCAAACTGGAAGTATAAGCGCTACTTTTCCCTCGTTGAGGTGAAAGGTACAAATGTTTGTGTAACGTGCAACTTATGCCCAGGAAGAAAGAGTCTATCCACGTCAGTGGCAAGTAATTCTAATCTAATGAAGCGCTTCACATCATCACAGCCACAACATTAGTGGCTAAAAACCCAGGTGATAACTTGAGCTCCACTACCAGAGGAGTAGTAAAGAAGTACTGATACTATTTACACAATATTTAAACTATAGTAGTGATACTACTGATAATATTTACAATAATGTATTGAATTTGATAGGTGTCTCTCACGTTGTCCCACAGCAACATTACAATAGTGTACATTAATGTACAATGTTTTATAATAGCAATTTATTCTATTTAGTGTCCAATTCATTCATTTAACATATGGGGGCATCCAAGTTATTTGACATATTTGAACATTTGAAAGAAAGAAAAAAGTAACACAATAGTTACTTTCCCTGGTAATTAGTTACTTTTATAATGATGTAACTCAGTTACTAACTCAGTTACTATTTGTAAGAAGTAACTAGTAACTATAACTAATTACTTTTTTAAAGTAACGTGCCCAACACTGGTCAGGACTGAGGCAGGCCAGTCAAGTACCCGAACCCTCTTCCTCCGCAGCCAGGACTGCAGAATGTGTGCAGAATGTGGTTTTGCATTGTCTTGTTGAAATATGCATGGACGTCTCTGGAAAAGATGTCTTCTTGAAGGCAGCATATTATGCTCCAAAATCTCTATGTACTTTTCAGCATTAATGGTGCCTTCACAGAAGTGCAAGTTACCTTTGCCAAGGGCACTGACACAACCCCATACCATGACAGACCCTGGCTTCTGGACTTGTTGCTGGTAACAGTCTGGATGATCCTTTTCTTCTTTGGTCCAGAGCACACGGCGTCCATTCCTCCCAAAAAATACCTGAAATACTGCTTCATCTGACCACAGTACACGTTTCCACTGTGTGATGGTCCATCCCAGATGCCTCCGAGCCCAGAGAAGTCGACGGCGCTTCTGGACACTGTTAACATAGGGCTTCCTTTTGGCACAGTACAGTTTTAACTGGCATTTGTGGATGTAACTACGTATTGTGGTACTTGACAAAGGTTTGCCAAAGTAGTCCTGAGCCCATGTGGTGATATGGCTTCTAGATGATGACGATTCTTGATGCAGTGCCGCCTGAGGGATCGGAGATCACGGTTGTTCAGCTTAGGCTTGGCCTTGTCCTTTACGCACTGAAATTCCTCCAGATTCCTTGAATCTTTTAATTATGTTATGCACTGTTGAATGTGAAATATCCAAATCTCTTCCTATCTTTCTTTGAGGAACATTGTTTTTAAACATTTCAATAATTTTCTCACGTATTTGTTGGCAAACTGGCGATCCTCGGCCATCTTTGCTCCTAAAGGATTAGACCTTTCTTGGATGCTGCTTTTGTACCAAATCATAATTACAATCACCTGTTGACATCACCTGTTTCAGATCACATCATTATTTAACCATTTTACCTCATTACTAGCCCTAAATTGCTCCTGTCCCAACTTTTTTTGAAATGTGTTGCAGGTCTGAATGACAGGAAAGGATGCATATTTACAAATGACATGAAGTTGACCAGACAAAACATGACATATTTTGTGTTCATATTGTCTGCAATGAAATACAAGTCAAAGTAAATTTAGAAATCACTTTTTTTTTTTTTTTTTTTTTTGCTTTTTCCATACTGTCCCAACTTTTTCTGATTTGAGGTTGTAAATGCTGAGGCTCTTACTAACAGCCGGCACATCGTATGAGTAAACTATTTAATTTTTGTTTAATTTTTATGTCATTTTTGTATACATGTATATTTCTGGAATTTTGATGGGGTCAGCGACCCTATTGTACTAGTGTGTGTGTGTGTGTGTGTGTGTGTGTGTGTGTGTGTGTGTGTGTGTGTGTGTGTGTGTGTGTGTGTGTGTGTGTGTGTGTGTGTGTGTGTGTGTGTGTGTGTGTGTGTGTGTGTGTGTGTGTGTGTGTGTGTGTGTGTGTGTGTGTGTGAACATGATGGTTATTGTAGTTCTAGACTAAATGTGAGCATTTATTTATCTCACTTGCACAATAAAGATTCTGTCCTCCTCAAAATGAAGAAAATCAGTCAAATGCAAAATCAGAGTACAAACCTCCAATAATTAAATGTTAAATAAAACAACTATTTTATGCTTAATCTACCTCTATATTTAACTTACCAATGTCTTGCTGCTGACCTTTGATGATGAAAATGACTAGATTTTTAGTTTTTATTGGTAAAACTTTTTTCTCCTGCATCTCTTCTCCATTATCCAGAGCTGCGCCCTCTAGTGTTCATGAGGGAATCTGCATTAGCTTATTATTTACATTTTGGTATGAAGAGGTCTTTACCTTTGCACAAAAATATAACTTTTTTGTTATAAAAAAAAACAAAAACAAGCCCAGCCCAGGAGAGAAAAAGTAACGCAAAAGTAACGTAACGCATTACTTTTCCTAAAAAGTAACTAAGTAACTCAATTAGTTACTTTTTAAGGGAGTAACGCAATATTGTAATGCATTACTTTTCAAACTAACTTTCCCCAACACTGGTGTGCAGTGTGTGTGTGTGTGTGTGTGTGTGTGTGTGTGTGTGTGTGTGTGTGTGTGTGGCTGTTCTCCAGCTCATGATTAGCCAGACCATAACTGCTCTGTAATCCGTGTCAAAGCTGGATAATATCTGCTGATAAAGCCTTTGACCTTGAAGCCTCAGCCAATGGCAGCGCAGCGAGTGACATCATCGTCTCTGTGTTCCTGACCGGGTCAGTTCTGGAGCTCCAGAGGAACAGAAGGACATGAGCGGACGGAGAGCGAACACACACTCGTCTCCGTGAACACACACTCGTCCTCGTGAACACACACTCGTCTCCGTGAACACACACTCGTCTCCGTGAACACACACTCGTCTCCGTGAACACACACTCGTCTCCGTGAACACACACTCGTCTCCGTGAACACACACTCGTCCTCGTGAACACACACTCGTCTCCGTGAACACACACTCGTCTCCGTGAACACACACTCGTCCTCGTGAACACTCACTCGTCCCCGTGAACACACACTCGTCTCCGTGAACACACACTCGTCTCCGTGAACACACACTCGTCCCCGTGAACACACACTCGTCCTCGAGAACACACACTCGTCTCCGTGAACACACACTCGTCTCCGTGAACACACACTCGTCCCCGTGAACACACACTCGTCCTCGAGAACACACACTCGTCTCCGTGAACACACACTTGTCTCCGTGAACACACACTCGTCTCCGTGAACACACACTCGTCTCCGTGAACACACACTCGTCTCCGTGAACACACACTCGTCCTCGAGAACACACACTCGTCTCCGTGAACACACACTTGTCTCCGTGAACACTCACTCGTCCCCGTGAACACACACTCGTCCCCGTGAACACACACTCGTCCCCGTGAACACACACTCGTCCTCGAGAACACACACTCATCTCCGTGAACACACACTCGTCCGGACGGTATGTATCCAGAGGTTATATTCTAACGCTATATTGATGTTATAAGAGCAAAGCTTCTGACTGGAGTGTGTGTGCTGTGAAACTCTGGCGATACATTATGACTGAGATGTGATGAACTGAAGTCATGTCCGCCCCGAGCGAGTCGCCGCCCCCTGCTGGCCAGGAGGAGGTGTTCTTCAAGAGCTACATCCCTCCGGCTCGAGACGCCATTCATCTGCCCATCCACGTCTTCTACATCATCCTCGCCTCCATCGTCATAGTGACCACGCTCTACGCCATCATCGGCCACCTCATGAAGGACCTGATGCACGACCTGGCAGGTGAGCTGACCCTTGACCCGAGAGATCTGTGATATTATAACACTCGAGGCCCTCTGTGACAATTCTGGCTGGCCCATCTTACCCCAAGGGTCTAATTTAATCTTTTGACTATAAAATTATAACTTTTACTCGAGTAAAATTAAGAAAGTACTACATTTTGAATGTAATTAAGTATTAAATTATATTCAATATGAAACTTACAATATTGTTTTGGAGTAAAAGTTTTCCAAAGAAAATCAGTGATAAAGTTCTTACACTTCTCTACTGTCCGCCTCTGGTTATTAATGATATTAACATAACTACCCTAACCTTCTCAATAACATCTACTTCAGAAATATTAGAAAATTATGGAAATATATGGTTCATATCACTCAAACCATATATGGAAATCAAAGAGTGCTCATATATAGTCATCGTGTGGTGTAATGGGTTTTATTATGAAGCGTCTAACAGGAAGTACCGGAACTACTAGGTGCTCAGGGTAATGTGAATCAATGTGAGTTGGAAAATGACGCATGAATAAATGCTGTTCAGTTGCTCTACAATGTGTCGCTTGAATCTATGCCCAATAACACGACATGGTGTCAGAAGTCGGGCGGCAGTAAGAGCTTAATCGCCGGGGAGTGAAAGTAAGCTGTTCTGGGAGTGAAAAAGAAGGTTTTATCAGGAGAAAATAATGTCGGATGCAGAGGAAGCGGGAGCAAGCGCACCGCACATGCAGCCTCGCAGGGTACCGCCCCAGCTACAGTTAAACGGAGGCAACAATGCTAACGTAAATCCACCCCCGAACGCCACATTCACCATTCAGCCTCCCGAAGCGTTTGATTTTTCTAAGCCTCAGCAATGGGAAAAGTGGATACGGAGATTCGAAAGATTCCGTCTAGCCAGCAATCTGCATCTTAGCTCCGAGGCTAACCAGGTAAACACGCTCATCTACTGTATGGGGGATGAAGCGGACGATATTCTACGAGGTCAAACTTTATCGGACGTGCAGAGACAACAGTATCAAGCGGTAAGAGATACTTTGGACGTATATTTCGTGCCCAGGAAAAACATTATCTACGAAAGAGCCCGGTTTAATCAAAGAGTGCAGCTAGCTAATGAGACTGTTGACTCGTTTGTCACCGCGCTTTATGCTTTGGCGGAAAACTGCAACTACGGTGCACTACACGATGAGTTAATAAGAGATCGCCTCGTCGTGGGACTCAGAGACACTAGCTTAGCTGAGAGATTACAAATGGACAAGGATTTGACGCTGGAGAAGGCAGTAAATCAAGCCCGGCAGTCAGAAGTGATAAAAAGGCAACAAACAGACATCAGAGGAGAGAACAACACGGAAATAGATGCCGTGTCAGTGAAATATAGAAAACAACAACATCCAAAACAACAGTATCCAAAACACAAGTCCCCAACTCAGCCAAAGTACACAGCTAAGTCTAAAACACCAAATGAGAGATCCTGCTATAGATGTGGGAAAACACCTGCACATGCTAAAGTTCAATGTCCAGCAAAAGATGTGACCTGTCATACTTGTGGTAAGAGAGGACATTACAGCAAGGTGTGCAAGTCTGTTAAATCCGTGCATGAGATAGAAACAGAGAAATATGATGACACACCCATGTTCCTTGGTTCTGTGGACGCAGGTTTAGATCCTTGGTATGCAGATCTTACCATCAGAAACCACAAAGTCAGATTTAAGATAGACACGGGAGCGGATGTTTCAGTTATCCCAGCCCAGATGTACTACAGTATAAACCAAAATGTGTCAGAGTTATGCAAACCAGACAGACCATTGTTTGGACCTGGGGGCACTCCTCTCAATGTGTTGGGTATGTGCAGAGAAACATTGTGCAAAGGTGAAGAAGAAATTGAAGAAAACGTATATATTATCAAAGATTTGCACATAGCACTGTTGAGCAGGCCAGCAAGTGTCAAGCTAAACCTTGTGTCTAGAGCAGATAGCATAGACACGGAGGTGCTAAAGGAGAAATATCCAAAGCTGTGTCAGGGTTTGGGGTTAATGCAGCAACCTTATACTATTAAGCTGAAACCTGACGCTGTTCCTTTTTCTCTGGCCACACCAAGACGGGTCCCCATTCCTTTGTTGGGAAAAGTGAAACAGGAACTGGAAAAAATGGAGTCCATGGGAGTAATCAGCAGAGTTGAAGAGCCAACTGAATGGTGCTCAGGTATGGTCCCAGTGCCAACCAAAAATGACTCAGTGCGCATTTGTGTGGACCTCACTCACCTCAATGATGCAGTGTGCAGAGAGAAGTACATCTTACCGTCAGTGGAACAGACACTTGGATCCCTGGCTGGAGCAATTGTCTTCAGTAAGTTAGATGCCAACAGAGGGTTTTGGCAGGTCCCATTGTCACCTGAGTCAGCACACTATACAACATTCATTACCCCTTTCGGACGCTACCATTTTAACAGACTTCCTTTTGGAATAGCCTCAGCCCCAGAACATTTTCAACGGAGAATGTCAGTGATTCTCAATGGGCTATCAGGCGTGGTTTGTCACATGGACGACATACTCATTTGGGGAAAGGACCAGCAGGAACATAATGTCAGACTTCACACAGTGCTTCACAAACTGCAGGAGGCTGGTGTCACACTAAATATGGAGAAATGTGACTTAAGCAAACATGAGGTAAAGTTCCTTGGACACATTTTGTCCGCGAAGGGAGTCCAACCCGACCCGGACAAAATCAGAGCAGTCAAAGCGATGAAAGAGCCGTCAAATGTCAGCGAAGTGCGCAGCTTTCTTGGGATGGTCAACCAGTTAGGTAAATTTATTCCAGGACTGGCTGAAAAAGACAAGCCCCTAAGAGATCTGCTTTCAAAGAAAAACCAGTGGGTTTGGGGCTATGCACAACAAAAAGCATTTGATCAGCTGAAAAGTGAACTGACATCAACTCCTGTTCTCACACTCTATGATCCAAACAAAGATCTTAAGCTGTCCGCTGATGCCTCATCCTATGGACTCGGAGCAGTCCTATTTCAAAAAGAAGGTGAGCAGTGGAGACCGGTAGCATACGCCTCACGCTCCTTAACTGAGACAGAGCAGAGGTATGCACAGGTGGAGAAGGAGGCGCTTGGACTAACGTGGGGATGTGAAAGATTTAAAGACTTCCTCATCGGGAGACACTTCTCCTTAGAAACTGACCACAAGCCACTTGTCAGTCTGCTGGGACTACAAGCCCTAACCGAGCTTCCACCCAGAATCCAGCGGTTCCGACTTAGGCTCATGAGGTACAGTTACTCCATTTCACACACTCCAGGCAAAGCACTCTTCACAGCGGACACCCTTTCACGCGCACCTGTCGAACAAGATTCAGATCCTAAAGCTGCAGCAGATCTAATGGCTGACACAAACATCTACGTTGATGAAATAATCAGAAGCCTACCTGCGAGCTCAACATACATCACACAACTGAAAGAACAATTAAAGGCAGATAAAACGTGTTTTGAAGTCATGTCTTTGTGTCAGAGAGGCTGGCCAGATTACAGCCATCTCACGGGTCCAATCAAAGCATATTGGCCACACAGAGACACTCTAACTGTATGTGATGATTTGTTACTGAAAGGCACCAGACTCGTGATTCCTACCACTATGCGCAACTCTGTTCTCAAAGCCCTACATGAGGGACATCAGGGAATGTCCAGGTGCAGAGAGAGAGCTAGAGAGACAGTGTGGTGGCCTGGTCTGAGTGGCCAAATCAACGAGCTTGTAAAAAACTGCACCACATGCATTAAGGAACGAGCCAATTCAGTGGAACCATTAATGCCCAGTGTGCTCCCGGAAAGACCATGGCAAAAAGTTGGAGCTGATCTTTTTACTCTTAACAACAGTAACTATGTTCTGGTGGTGGACTACTATTCCAGATTTGTGGAGTTAGCAAAACTGACGCCCACGAGATCAGAAGACGTTATAGTACACCTAAAGTCAATCTTTTCCAGACATGGCATTCCAGAGCTTTTCTACAGTGACAATGGACCTCAGTTTTCAAGCCAGTTGTTCAAAGACTTTTCAGCAGAATACGGTTTCAGACATGTAACCAGCAGTCCAAAATTTGCTCAAAGCAATGGTGAGGCTGAGCGTCACGTCCAGACTGTGAAAAGACTACTAAAGAAAGCAAAAGACCCATATCTTGCACTTTTAGCCTACAGAGCGACCCCATTGGCTAATGGATACAGCCCAGCGCAACTACTAATGGGACGGAGACTTCGTACGCCAGTTCCTCAGCTTCCCTCGTTGCTCATTCCCAGCCTGCCGAATGAGGCTACAGTGGTGAAGAGAGAGAGAGAAAGGAGACTAATGGACAGTTTAGTGTTTAACAAAAGACATCGTGTGAGAGATCTTCCTCAGCTTTCACCAGGACAACCGGTGTGGATCACAGACACCAAGAGTGAAGGGACTGTTATCTCACCTCATTCTACACCCCGCTCATACATCGTGGAGAGCCCTTCAGGAGTCATCAGGAGAAATAGACATCATCTATTGCCATTGCCTGAAATCACACCAAAGGTTCAAATTCCAAGTACACCAGTCTGTCCAACAGAGGGCGCCAGGCTCACACCAAACTACTCAGAGTCTGCAGTTAAGACTCCAAAGGCAGCTTCCCCAGGTCCTGTCAGAACCAGGTCTGGTAGAAGTGTTATAAAACCTCAAAGACTGGACTTGTGAATACAAAAGAGTACGGGAAAAAAATAAAAATAAAAAAGAGAATGTGTTCTATAAGTTGTTAAAAGAAAAGAAAAGAAAATGTTTTCGTTCATGCAGTAAATGTTCATTTAAGTCTGCATTCATCTCCTAGAAAGGGGTATGTGGTGTAATGGGTTTTATTATGAAGCGTCTAACAGGAAGTACCGGAACTACTAGGTGCTCAGGGTAATGTGAATCAATGTGAGTTGGAAAATGACGCATGAATAAATGCTGTTCAGTTGCTCTACAATGTGTCGCTTGAATCTATGCCCAATAACACGACAATCGGTGTGTGTGTGTGTGTGTGTGTGTGTGTGATGTGTAGGTTTAGGGGCAGGGGCAGTGTGTGTGTGTGTGTGTGTGTGTGTGTGTGTGTGTGTGTGTGTGTGATGGGTAGGTTTAGGGGCAGGGGCAGTGTGTGTGTGTGTGTGTGTGTGTGTGTGTGTGTGTGTGTGTGTGTGTGTGTGTGTGTGTGTGTGTGTGTGTGTGTGTGTGATGGGTAGGTTTAGGGGCAGGGGCAGTGTGTGTGTGTGTGTGTGTGTGTGTGTGTGTGTGTGTGTGTGTGTGTGTGTGTGTGTGTGTGTGTGTGTGTGTGTGTGTGTGTGTGTGTGTGTGTGTGTGTGTGTGTGTGTGTGTGTGTGTGTGTGTGTGTGTGTGTGTGTGTGTGATGGGTAGGTTTAGGGGCAGGGGCAGGGGCAGTGTGTGTGTGTGTGTGTGTGTGTGTGTGTGATGGGTAGGTTTAGGGGCAGGGGCAGTGTGTGTGTGCCTGTCTGTGTGTATGTGTGTGTGTGCGTGTGTGTGTGTGTGTGCCTGTCTGTGTGTGTGGATGTCATCTAGTGGAGAAGTTTGGTACTGCACACACAGGCACAGACAGGCACACACACACACACACACACACAGACAGGCACACACACACACAGACACACACACACACACACACACACTTCCCCTGCCCCTAAACCTACCCATCACACACACACACACACACACACACACACACACACACACACACACAGACAGACAGGCACACACACACACACACACACACACACACAGACACACACACACACAGACAGGCACACACACACACACACACACACACACACACAGACACACACACACACACACACACACACACACACACACACACACACACACACACACACTGCCCCTGCCCCTAAACCTACCCATCACACACACACACACACACATACACTGCCCCTGCCCCTAAACCTACCCATCACACACACACACACACACACACACACACTGCCCCTGCCCCTAAACCTACCCATCACACACACACACACACACACACACACACACTGCCCCTGCCCCTAAACCTACCCATCACACACACACACACACACACACACACACACACACACACACACACACACACACACACACACTGCCCCTGCCCCTGAACCTACCCATCACACACACACACACACACACACACACACACACACACACACACACACAGACACACACACTCACAGACACACACACACTTCTTCTGAAAGTTCTGTTTCTGAGATGATCTGCAGAATTAGTTCAGATATTTAGATTTGATTTTCTTGAAGTTTTAGAGTTGAACATGTTTTGTAAAATATATATTTATATATACTCGCCGTTTCTCTGTCACTGTTAAAGTGTTTCACAGAACTTCCCTCAGTGGCAGGAAATGACAAGAGTCGAGTTAACATGTGACGTTTAAAACAATCTCTAATCAATCTCTTCTAGAAATGGACTTTTCTTTTGCTATCGGAGCACAAACACAATATTTGTTGTAGTAGTTTATCTTCTGAGAATCCGTCTGGATCTCCCGGCTCAGGTCAGAGGTCAGAGGTCAGTCTGTCCGTTTGTCTCCTCAGATTATCTGTTCGGGCCGCAGCCGGAGGAGGAGCAGCTCAACATGTGTGAGAACAAGGACAAGTTCATGGTGGACTGGTGTCCGGAGAGCAGCCCGGAGCTGGAGGAGATGGCCCGCGCTGAGGAGATCCGGGTGGGCATGGAGGCCGGCAGACTCACCCCGGCCGTCTGGATCATCTCCGACGGGATGGAGCCGCGCGCGCCGCGCTCCGGCCCACGGGTGGCCTTCGGGAAGAACGTGTAGAGACACTTCCCAGAGTGCTTTGCAACAGTGCTTTTCATGGACCCTGGATCTGCTCATGTCTGACTCTCTCTCTCTCTGTCATATTATAGCTCTTTTCACAACATGTAGAACAAGTCTCTGATGAGTAGGGTTGGGTAGCGTTCACATTTTAACCCGTATCGGTACCTTTTTTCGGTACTTTTAGGATGTTTACATCAATAACTGTAAAGAACCTGTGAGTAATTTATAAAGTGTGATTGACATTATGCCAGAGCTGTCCTGCTCTCCGTCTGCCATCATCTGTGATGTTTGATTACTGTAATATTTACTAGTATATAGTCGGCTACTAGCTACTTACTTTAATTCATAAAAACAACCATATTATTATTATTTCTTTTTAATTTCATTTCTATGAAAAGATTTCCCACAAATTATTATTGTTATGTATTTTCTGATAATCAAATGAAGACATAAAACCTTCATTTAATTTAATTTAACTTTTTTTGTCAAACAAAGTGCTGCACAACTGAGCTTTATACGATTAAAATTAAAACATGAAGAAAAAAATTAAACTTAAAAAAATAAAGTTTTGATCATTTATTATTATTACATTAGTGTTAGTATTATTATTACATTGAGAAGTATCTAAATTCTACTGTACAACAGTGATGTATTTGTCAAGATAAACCGGACTTTTATTTTGTGTGTTTGTGTGTGTTTGATATGATGGTCGTTTTTCTCAAATGAAGCGGTGAAATGCTCATGAAGTGACTCTCAGTGGCTCTGGAGATGACGTTCGTGTGTTCATGTCCTCATATGAGAAGCAGAGATGGAAACACTCGACCGTCACACGTGATTCTGAGTGTGTGTGTGTGTGTGTGTGTGTGTGTGTGTGTGTGTGTGTGTGTGTGGTAAACCCATAGACTGTAAAGCGCGAGTCTACGGCATTCATTCGCACAGAGACACGCAGGACTCGTATTTAAATGGTCTTTTTGCGGTTTATTATTCACACACACTCGTCTATATCACCAGATGTGTTCTCAGGTACCGAAATCTGGTACCGATTGATTTAATGTGAGTACCGACGTAATCCGGTCGGTGCTCTTAAAAGTACCGGTTTCGGTACCCAACCCTGCTGATGAGTGTGTGTGAAGTTTCAGCTCAGAATACCCACAGATCATGTTTTAGAGAATGCTCAAATTGCCACTTTTTGAGGGTGAGCAAAAATACACCGTTTTTGTTTGTGTCCCTTTAAATGCAAATGAGCTGCTGCTCCCCTTCAGGGGTGTGTGTATCTGACATGCGACACACACACTCGGGAGAGTGTCAAAGCTTACACGGGCAGTCGCCAGTGTGTGTGTGTGTGTGTGTGTGTGTGTGTGTGTGTGTGTGTGTGACGACATCGGTGAGTTACCAGGGCTGTCTGCATACCTCATAAAAGGCCAGAGAAACACATGCTAATATTCCCTTTGCCCTTCAGCCTGTACATGTTTGCCCCTTTTGTGCTTTGTAGATCAGCTATGCCACCCAAGAAGAAGAAGAAGGAGAAGAAGGGGACATACGAAGCTTTTTCATCAAGCAGAGAGTAACTTAAGTTAGGGTTAGGGTCAGGGTTAGGGTCAGGGTCAGGGTCAGGGTCAGGGTTAGGGTCAAGGTTAGGGTCAGGGTCAGGGTCAGGGTCAGGGTCAGGGTTAGGGTCAGGGTCAGGGTCAGGGTCAGGGTCACGGTTAACTAACTAACGTCAGCCACATGTGTTAGCCAGGATTCTGTTACAGGTAGGGTTAGGGTTAGGGTCAGGGTCAGGGTCAGGGTCAGGGTCAGGGTCAGGGTCAGGGTCAGGGTTAACTAACTAACGTCAGCCACATGTGTTAGCCAGGATTCTGTTACAGATAGGGTCAGGGTCAGGGTCAGGGTCAGGGTTAGGGTTAGGGTTAGGGTTAGGGTTAGGGTTAGGGTCAGGGTCAGGGTCAGGGTCAGGGTCAGGGTTAACTAACTAACGTCAGCCACATGTGTTAGCCAGGATTCTGTTACAGATAGGGTCAGGGTCAGGGTCAGGGTCAGGGTTAGGGTTAGGGTTAGGGTTAGGGTCAGAGTCAGGGTCAGGGTCAGGGTCAGGGTTAGGGTCAGGGTCAGGGTTAGGGTCAGGGTCAGGGTCAGGGTTAGGGTCAGGGTCAGGGTCAGAGTTAACTAACTAACGTCAGCCACATGTGTTAGCCAGGATTCTGTTACAGATAGGGTCAGGGTCAGGGTCAGGGTCAGGGTCAGGGTCAGGGTTAGGGTTAGGGTTAGGGTCAGAGTCAGGGTCAGGGTCAGGGTCAGGGTTAGGGTCAGGGTCAGGGTTAGGGTCAGGGTCAGGGTTAGGGTCAGAGTTAACTAACTAACGTCAGCCACATGTGTTAGCCAGGATTCTGTTACAGATAGGGTCAGGGTCAGGGTCAGGGTCAGGGTTAGGGTTAGGGTTAGGGTTAGGGTTAGGGTCAGGGTTAGGGTCAGGGTCAGGGTCAGGGTCAGGGTCAGGGTTAACTAACTAACGTCAGCCACATGTGTTAGCCAGGATTCTGTTACAGATAAACCATAGCTTCTGTAATCCTCCAGCCATCAGCAGTATTGATTAGGGCTCTCCTGATTGAATGCCTCGTTACCAAGTCATGAATGTTAATTAGCCTTTAACTCTTGTGTATTGTTCAGATTCACGAGCCTTTCGTTAGGTTCGAAAACAGACACTGGATTAAACTGCTGTAAAAATGTGTTTTTTTGCATAAATCTGTTAATCAACCTCAGTCCTGATCAAAACTACTAAATGTTTTTGAAAAATCCAGGATTTTAACTCTTTAATTGCCAAGTTCATAAATGATGTCACTGATTTGGGGACAAAAACACAAAATGACTTATTTTCAATCTAAAAAGGGGACTGGATTGACCTTATATCACATGTGAAGGATAAGTAATTGTCTTTGATGCATTGTTAGTTTGTGTGCAGCATCAGATTTGAATGTTTTCTCCCTCATCATGTGCTGATATACTCCTGATAAAGCCAGAAACTGGTTAATGCTGCCTCCTGCTGGTCAGCAGTAAACATTACACATTTGACCTCTTCCCAACAGGGAAAACCAGCAACTCTCAGAAAGCAGGATTATTTGTGTCATGGCTTTGCAATCAGAACATGTGGTTATAATGGAAGTCATTTTCTGTTAGTGGAATTACTACTGTACATTTGTTAATAAAACGTTTGGTTATTCAGCATTACACAGTCTCAGGTATTTTTGGTTTGATTTTTTCGATTATACTAGCTCTTTAGGGACAGTATACCGGATGGTGTATCAGCCAGGATACAATATAAAGAGAGGAAGTAGATTGACTTCTGTACTGCCAGCAGTCTGAAATAACAGCTAATGGCCATTACGCCACTGGTCTCTTACAACAAAAGAATTCCAATTACAGTTAAGCATTAATACACTGCAAAAAATTATTTTCTCATCTAGTATTTTTGTCTTGTTTTCAGATGACTGTAGCTGGGAGATATTAGCTGGAAATCACAATGGGATCACAGCATGAAGCCTTACCAAGTCCAATTTCACATTTGATAACTATACCTTTAGAAAATGAGTGTTTTGCACAGGCTTATCTAAGTTCATGTCTAGGCGCTTCCCAAAAAAAGCCACTTGGAGACTCCAAATGACCCTTTGGAACCATTGACACATACAATGCTGCTATTCTTGAATGCTTTTATGTTCAGACATACTTTTGGGCTCTAATAAAAGGTTACACTTAGAGCTGTTCTATTCCTTATCCAGATTTACAATATTTGTGTGAATAATTTCTGCAACATAAACATTATAGTGTTTTTAACTAAACTTTGTGCAAATAAAGACAAAACAAGTGCTATGGTATTTATAAAACTCTTTAATGATCTTCAGTCATTGATTAGCATATTCTGTCATGATGATCTCTAAAGCGCTGGTGTGGGGTAAGATGAGCCAGACAATATCTGCTGTTGAAGAGAGAACAGGGATAGTTTAGTGTAATTACGGTTAGAACTGATGATGTCATCTTGCATTTGTGTTCGTACTGTATGAATAAATGAGAGAGAACTCTTCATCTTCTCCACGTGTTCCCGGGGGCGGGGTTATGTAAATGTGAAAGAACTCTTCCTCTTCTCCACGGGGGCGGGGTTATGTAAATGTGAAAGAACTCTTCCTCTTCTCCACGGGGGCGGGGTTATGTAAATGAGAAAGAACTCTTCCTCTTCTCCACGGGGGCGGGGTTATGTAAATGTGAGGGGTAGTGATGTCACTCACTCCTGTTGTTTCTGCTCAAACAGCGACACTACACACTCACTAAAGTTTCAAATACACACTTAAAATATACAATAGAAACAATGATTGATGCCTATAAGTAAGCATGCCTTTCATTGTATGTTTTTACTTAGGCCTAATAAAATGATATAATCAGATTTGAATGTAATGAAATGAATGTATTAAACTCCTCTTGTCATTTCAGACTAAACGTTTTGAGATCTGGAGAAATATTAGAGAAATACAAGCCTGAAAGAGTGATGGACAGTTCTATAGTGGGTATAAATGTTAGTAGTTCTTTTCTGTCATCGACCAGAAGTCGCAGTTTGAGGTTTAAATAAATGTGATTTGTGTTGATCACGTTGACCAGTGCAGGGAGCCGCGCATGCGCAGTACAGCTGATGTTCTGACGCCGTCTCGCGGTTCGGCTGATGTGGGTCAGATGTAACCATCTTCATCCGGGCTCGTGAATGTAGGACAGCCACACCGAACCGACCGGGCGCGCGCAGCATCTGTCCTCATGCACGCGCACAGAATGCCGGACGAACATCACCTTTGTGCCGGAGGCTTTGGCTCTGGCCGTGAGGAATAACGCCACAGATGAGGAATGATCGGTAACGGCCCGGTGCTTCACCATGAGCTGGACCGACGGAGCGGAGAGCGCGAGCAGGTGAGGATGCGCGTGACGGGGATGCGCGCGATGGCGAACGCTTTGATCCGCAGTGGTTCTTCATATGTGTGTGTGTGTGTGTGTGTGTGTGTGTGTGTGTGTGTGTGTGTGTCGCCTATCGCATGCGTTTCAGCTCATATCTGATATCAATATGTTCAGAATACAGCCAACTGGACATTACAGCACATGACCAGTGTACAGTTCAGCATGTCTAATGTACATCTCAGGCCATAACCAGCGGATCAGACATGATGAGTGTGAGCTGCTGATGCTCTCAGTGTCTGACACACTCACACACGCACACACGCACACACACACGCACGCACGCACACACACACGTGAATGATTTTCAGGTGCAGTTTTTAGCTTTATAAAGGCTAATTTTTCTCACCCTATTAAATGTATGTGTCATGTTTTGTCAAATTCCTAAAGTTCCATTACTTTAATTATTGATATAGGGAGAGCGGCACTAACGCTTTCTGACTGTCTCAGTTTGTGTAAATCCACTTGGGCTTCAGAGTATTTATTTTTCCCACATTAATTCCCCACACGTCTAGTATAATTATGTGGTTTTGTTTCATTCATACAGAGTTTACTTTTCTCTTGATTTACCCTGAAAGAATGGAAGTGAAATGTGGTGGAATAACATGACCACATGACAGCTTAAAATGTTTCCTGATATAATCAAATAAATATCCAAGACAAACTAAAATATTCTGTCAATAAAATACGATTATTAACTTTTTAAAATAAAAGAATGGCATTTTTTAATCATTAAAAATCTACTGATTTTTGAACACATTGCTACACACAGCTAAACAGCACAGTTCAAAACATAATGATGATGAGTTGTTTTAACCCAGCGGTTGGGTTAAATGTTTGCTTAAAACAACCCAATTGTTGGGTTAGTCCATTTTCAACCCAACTTGGGTTATTTTTAACCCAGCATTTTTTAGAGTGTACACACTGATACACATCCGATATTCCCCAAACTGTTTATGTTAATTTAAGACATAATCAACTTTGTTTACGTGAATACTTTCCAAAATGACAATTGACATTTTGTGTGTATTGGTCTTTTTAAGTGCAAAAGAAAGCTCTATTCAGTACTCGTGCTCTTTTTCAGATTCATCCATATGTCTGCGCTTCTCTTTCTCCCAGACATTTACATTTTATGAGACATTCAAGTGCCAACTAAACTAATCTTTATTCTTTCGAGAAAACTGAAACACACTTTCTGAGTATGGCCATGGGTGCACACACTGTGCCGAGGAACTTCTTTTTGCTATAAAATGATCAGTGTTCAAAAAATGTTGGGAAACTTCACATGACCCTATAAACATGATTACTGACAGGCTGACTGCAAAAAAAAAAAAAAAACTTTTAAAGAAGAAACATATCATCCACCGACTTTCAAAGCTGCTACAGAAACGACTTTCGACATTGAGGACCTTGATAGAAATGTCAAAGAAGCGCTGAAGAACCGCTGAAGAACCGCTGAAGCACCGCTGAAGAACCGCTGAAGAACCGCTGAAGAACCGCTGAAGAACCGCTGAAGCACCGCTGAAGCACCGCTGAAGAACCGCTGAAGAACCGCTGAAGAACCGCTGAAGCACCGCTGAAGCACCGCTGAAGAACCGCTGAAGAACCGCTGAAGAACCGCTGAAGCACCGCTGAAGAACCGCTGAAGAACCGCTGAAGAACCGCTGAAGAAGCGCTGAAGAACCGCTGAAGAACCGCTGAAGAACCGCTGAAGAACCGCTGAAGAACCGCTGAAGAACCGCTGAAGAACCGCTGAAGCACCGCTGAAGCACCGCTGAAGCACCGCTGAAGAACCGCTGAAGAACCGCTGAAGAACCGCTGAAGCACCGCTGAAGCACCGCTGAAGAACCGCTGAAGAACCGCTGAAGAACCGCTGAAGCACCGCTGAAGAACCGCTGAAGAACCGCTGAAGAACCGCTGAAGAACCGCTGAAGAACCGCTGAAGAACCGCTGAAGCACCGCTGAAGAACCGCTGAAGCACCGCTGAAGAACCGCTGAAGCACCGCTGAAGCACCGCTGAAGAATCGCTGAAGCACCGCTGAAGAACCGCTGAAGAATCGCTGAAGCACCGCTGAAGAACCGCTGAAGAACCGCTGAAGAACCGCTGAAGAAGCGCTGAAGAACCGCTGAAGAACCGCTGAAGAACCGCTGAAGAAGCGCTGAAGAACCGCTGAAGAACCGCTGAAGAACCGCTGAAGAACCGCTGAAGAACCGCTGAAGAAGCGCTGAAGAACCGCTGAAGAACCGCTGAAGAACCGCTGAAGAACCGCTGAAGAACCGCTGAAGCACCGCTGAAGCACCGCTGAAGAACCGCTGAAGAACCGCTGAAGAACCGCTGAAGCACCGCTGAAGAACCGCTGAAGAACCGCTGAAGAACCGCTGAAGAACCGCTGAAGCACCGCTGAAGCACCGCTGAAGAACCGCTGAAGAACCGCTGAAGAACCGCTGAAGAACCGCTGAAGAACCGCTGAAGCACCGCTGAAGCACCGCTGAAGAACCGCTGAAGAACCGCTGAAGAACCGCTGAAGCACCGCTGAAGCACCGCTGAAGAACCGCTGAAGAACCGCTGAAGCACCGCTGAAGCACCGCTGAAGAACCGCTGAAGCACCGCTGAAGAACCGCTGAAGAACCGCTGAAGCACCGCTGAAGAACCGCTGAAGCACCGCTGAAGAACCGCTGAAGCACCGCTGAAGAACCGCTGAAGAACCGCTGAAGAACCGCTGAAGAACCGCTGAAGAACCGCTGAAGAACCGCTGAAGAACCGCTGAAGCACCGCTGAAGCACCGCTGAAGCACCGCTGAAGAACCGCTGAAGAACCGCTGAAGAACCGCTGAAGAACCGCTGAAGCACCGCTGAAGAACCGCTGAAGCACCGCTGAAGAACCGCTGAAGCACCGCTGAAGCACCGCTGAAGAATCGCTGAAGCACCGCTGAAGAACCGCTGAAGAACCGCTGAAGAACCGCTGAAGAACCGCTGAAGAACCGCTGAAGCACCGCTGAAGAACCGCTGAAGCACCGCTGAAGAACCGCTGAAGCACCGCTGAAGCACCGCTGAAGAACCGCTGAAGCACCGCTGAAGAACCGCTGAAGAACCGCTGAAGAACCGCTGAAGAACCGCTGAAGAACCGCTGAAGAACCGCTGAAGAACCGCTGAAGAACCGCTGAAGCACCGCTGAAGAACCGCTGAAGCACCGCTGAAGAACCGCTGAAGAACCGCTGAAGAACCGCTGAAGAACCGCTGAAGAAGCGCTGAAGAACCGCTGAAGAACCGCTGAAGAAGCGCTGAAGAACCGCTGAAGAACCGCTGAAGAACCTCTGAAGAACCTCTGAAGAACCGCTGAAGAACCGCTGAAGAACCGCTGAAGAACCTCTGAAGAACCCCTGAAGAACCGCTGAAGAACCGCTGAAGAAGCGCTGAAGAACCGCTGAAGAACCGCTGAAGCACCGCTGAAGAACCGCTGAAGCACCGCTGAAGCACCGCTGAAGAACCGCTGAAGAACCGCTGAAGCACCGCTGAAGAACCGCTGAAGCACCGCTGAAGAACCGCTGAAGAAGCGCTGAAGAACCACTGAAGAACCGCTGAAGAACCGCTGAAGAACCGCTGAAGAACCGCTGAAGCACCGCTGAAGAACCGCTGAAGCACCGCTGAAGAACCGCTGAAGCACCGCTGAAGCACCGCTGAAGAACCACTGAAGCACCGCTGAAGAACCGCTGAAGAACCGCTGAAGAACCGCTGAAGAACCGCTGAAGAACCGCTGAAGAACCGCTGAAGAACCGCTGAAGAACCGCTGAAGCACCGCTGAAGAACCGCTGAAGCACCGCTGAAGCACCGCTGAAGAACCGCTGAAGAACCACTGAAGAACCACTGAAGAAGCGCTGAAGAACCGCTGAAGAACCGCTGAAGAAGCGCTGAAGAACCGCTGAAGAACCGCTGAAGAACCTCTGAAGAACCTCTGAAGAACCGCTGAAGAACCGCTGAAGAACCGCTGAAGAACCGCTGAAGAACCAAAATTGGTGCTATATATCACTAAAAAGGTTCCCCTATGATTGCAAGCCAAGAACCATTGTTGGTGCCATATAGAACCTTTTTTTTAGAGTGAATTTGTCTTTCAAATGTATAACTTTGATTATCCTGATCCCAACAGGGGGATTTCAAGGTGGATTCCAGGAAGAAAATGTAGTAAAACTTTAAAACTGGTAAAAAATACAACATTTGTATCATATAATACACACACACATATTATTTTATTTTGCTCTTGATTAGTGAGGCTAATTGTTAAAGTAATAAATCAGAAGTAGACATTAGGCTATTAAGCCTTTCCGTAGCCTACAGTCAAAGTAAAAAAAGATTTATCCGCCATAAAATAATCTCCAAACAGCTGTAAATATCAAACAAAATTTTATATTACATTTAAAGTGGGTTTTTTTTATCACTTCTAAGACTTTTTACTTCTTATTAATTATAAGAGATGAACCAGTCAAAAGGTTTCTCGGGTGAACGCTACGCAAAACTTTTCTGAGGGAACGTAAAAGCATTTTAAGATTTTTTTTCCCCCAATTCATATTTTTCCATCAGCATGTCCCTCTAGGGGCTCCGTAGAGCACTAGTCATCCAGATTTGGTCATCTGAAGAGGTGTGTATCTGGATCAGGGTGATCCAATCCAACTTTGCTCTGGAAAAACGGCACAAAAGTAAGATGGATGACCTGATCCTGGATAGCAAAACATGGGATTTCCAAATCCAGATCATTTTGATCCAGATGAAATGTTTTGAACAACTGGCCCCTGAAGATCAGGTCAGGAATCTGTGTGTGATTCTGGAGTCAGAGCTGAGTTTCAGTCGTCATGTCACAGCAATCACTAACTCAGCTCACTATCATCTCAAACATATATCAACAATTAGAGGCTTTGTTTCCAGACCAGACCTAGAGAAACTGGTTCATCTCCAGTAGGCTGGACTATTGTAATGGTGTCCTCACCAGCCTTCCCAAAACACCCTCAGACAGAAGACCTGACCCCTTCACTCCAGTCCTCAGGGATGGGGAATATCGGATGTGTATCAGTGTGTACACTCTAAAAAATGCTGGGTTAAAAATAACCCAAGTTGGGGTGGACTAACCAAAATGGACTAACCCAACAATTGGGTTGTTTTAAGCAAACATTTAACCCAACCGCTGGGTTAGTCCATTTTCAACCCAACTTGGGTTATTTTTAATCCAGCATTTTTTAGAGTGTAGGATTTGTGCATTCTGCCTTAAAGTGACCGCAGCTTTGTAAAGAGATTTGTTACTTTCATACAAGTATTTAAATGAGTTGAAGGTAGTCGTACGCTAGCATGTCGGATGGAGCATCACTGACTGGCTTAAACCACCAGAGTTCATTTGTACAACAATAATAAAATAATGCATTGACATAAAAAAGGAAATTTACTTTTGATACTTAAGTACTTTTAAAAACAAATACTTCTGTACTTTTACTTAAGTAAAAATCTGTTTTTAGAACTTTCACTTGTAACAGAGTAATATTTAACCAGCAGTACTTTTACTTTCACTCGAGTAATGGAGTTGTGTACTTTGTCCACCTCTGATTAAAACTAGGATTGGATTCCATGATCTAATCTGATTTCAGATCCCGTTTGAACAACCTATTTTAAAGATTTGATCCAATCCCATAACCAAAATCCGATCAGTTTACCTTTGAACAACTGGCCCTATTTGTTTGACCTCTAGCCTCAAGACATGCGTTCACCTTGAGAATTTCACCTTTATTTCCAAATGCAATAAGTTGAGTTTTGTCTTTAACTGAAGATAGTTTTGGCACATCAGTTGTTAACTTCATCAGTGCGTTTGCAGAGGGAGTCGATGGGGCTGTAGTGGTCAGGGGATAGGGCTCAGGAGATCTGGGTGTGGTCAGACGTGTGGTTCTCTCTCATCATTAGGCTCAGTGGGAGCATGTACAGGTTGATCAGGAGTGGTGTAAGAATTGACCCTTGTGGCACACCGTATGTCATGTCCACTCAGACTTATGGTCACCTATCCTCATAATGACTTCTCCTTTCTGAGAGCACCAGCGCTGATCATTTACCCGTGTGAATATCATTCATCATCTTTATGAGCTGTCTCTGAGCTTCCCTTACCAAAGGAAAATGTATTTACCAATATATTACTTGAAATATATTATAATATATTGTAATATATTATTTTTCCAATATATTATATATTAGTAATACATGGAATAATGTATTGATGGTCTATATATTATACAACATATTATATATTCATGTACATTGCAGTATATTGAACACAAACATATAATATATGTGTTTATATATCTCAAAATATATGCAATTTTATATTTATAAATATCCGCCATATTGTATTCCGGTTTATATGGGATGGGATACGGGCAAAGGATAATGGGTAATGCAGTCTATGATAGAATGACAGTCCGGGTTGGAGTGCCCTCTGGTGGTGATCACACACCGGACACACACCGGACAAACGCCGGACACACACCGGATACACGCCGGACAAACGCCGGACACACACCGGACACACACCGGACAAACGCCGGACACACACCGGATACACGCTGGACAAACGCCGGACACACACCGGACAAACGCCGGACACACACCGGATACACGCCGGACAAACGCCGGACACACACCGGACACACACCGGACACACACCGGACAAACGCCGGACACACACCGGATACACGCTGGACAAACGCCGGACACACACCGGACAAACGCCGGACACACACCGGATACACGCCGGACAAACGCCGGACACACACCGGACACACACCGGACACACACCGGACAAACGCCGGACACACACCGGATACACGCCGGACAAACGCCGGACACACACCGGACACACGCCGGACACAGACCGGACACACGCCGGACACAGACCGGACACACGCCTGACACACGCCGGACACACGCCAGACACACACCGTCCCGCTCGAGCCCGAGCACCTTTCTGCAGTTTAAGGGAACAGGACATGTTGAACAATCTATGAATATCTTTATAATCTTTCTAATTTACAGTAAAGGGTGAATGTGGTCTCAATAAAACTGTTATTTGTGTAGTGAAGATTTTTGTCTACACTATTTTATTTAGGCATATGTCATGCAGTACATATATATATATATATGACACTATATCTGCACATATATTAATACATCTTCCCATATAAACGGAATATAATATGGCAGATACTTATAAATATAAAATTGCATATATTTTGAGATATATAAACACATATATTATATATTTGTGTTCAATATACTGCAATATATTACATTAATATATTATATATTGAAAAAAATATGTACCATCAATATATTATTCCATGTATTTCCAATAATTAATATATATTGGAATCTGCATCTCCATAAAGTTGGTCAGCAGCAGGAAGCAGGAAGTGCTCTAAAACTTCCTGGTATACGGCTGCGTTGACCTCTGACCTCAGAAAACACAGCGGACCAACACCAGCGCATGACATGGCACCCCAAACCATCACTGACTGTGGAAACTTTACACTGGAGCTCCAGCAGTGTGGATTGTGTGCCTCTCCTCTCTTCCTCCAGACTCTGGGACCCTGATTGACTTTCATCAGAGAACATAACTTTGGAGCACTGAGTCCAGTCCTGTCTGTCTTTAGTCCAGGTGAGACGCTTCTGACGCTGTCTGTTGGTCAAGAGTGCGACAGCTGAAACCCATGTCTGTCATACGTCTGTGTGTAGTGGTTCTTGAAGCACTGACTCCAGCTCCAGTCCACTCTTTGTGAATCTCCCTCCACATTTTTGAATGGGTTTTGTTTCACAATCCTCTCCAGGGTGCGGTTATCCCTATTGCTTCTACACTTTTTTCTAGCACATCTTTTCCTTCCCTTCACCTCTCTATTAATGTGCTTGGACACAGAGCTCTGTGAACAGCCAGCCTCTTCTGCAATGACCTTTTGTGTCTTGTCCTCCTTGTGCAAGGGGTCAAAGGTCGTCTTTTGGACAGCTGTCAGGTCATCTTCCCCATGATTGTGTGGCCTACAGAACTAGACTGAGAGACCATTTAAAGGCCTTTGCAGGTGTTTTGAGTTCATCAGCTGATTAGAGTGTCTTCAATATTCAACCTTTTCACAATATTCTCATTTTCTGAGTTACTGAATTTGGGATTTTCCTTAGTTGTCTGTTATAATCATCAAAATTTAAATAAATAAACATTTGAAATATATCAGTCTGTGTGTAATGAATGAATATAATATACAAGTTTCACTTTTTGAATGGAATTAGTGAAATAAATCAACTTTTTGATGATATTCTAATTATATGACCAGCACCTGTATACATATATGGTCTATGCATATACTGCAATATATTGGAAAATATAAATATTAAATCCCATATATGGAAATATATTGCCTAATGTATTACATAATATTTTCCAATACACTGCAATATATTTGTGTTTCTTAAAAGTTAAGTTTGTTCAGCCGATTGAAGAACTTTTTCAATGATCTTGCCTATGAAGGGGAGATTAGAGATTGGTCTGTAGTTGCTCAGTATGGAGTTATCCAGATTTCTCTTTTCAGGAGAGGCTTAACTACTGCGGTGTTCAGGGAGAAGTGAGGAGTTTACCACTTCTAGGAGATCTGCTTCTGAACAGTTAAACACACGTTTCTTCTAAAATGTTACCATCAATTGCTTTGTAATCAGACATGGGACTTTCTGAGGTAGTGTCTGATCTCTGACCCCAGAGCAACTCAAGGGTGTGCTGATCATCTTGTGCTGGTCAAAGTTTCCTTGGGGTCCGAAGAGCCGGGTATCATCAGCAGATGTCACGCTCGATTACACACATTATTCTGGTCAAATTAAAGTGCAGCAGTAAAAGCGGTTCAGTAATGTGTGTGTGTGTGTGTGTGTGTGTGTGCGTGAGTGTGTGTGTGTGTGTGTGTGTGTTTGTGTGTGTGAATGAACTCATGATTTATGAATGTCTGCTCTGTTTTCCTCAGGGATTTTGTTGTGGATGGAGAGGGAAATGTGTGCAGAGCTACTGGTAACATGACAGGTAAAACACACACACACACACACACACACACACACACACACACACACACACAGTCACACACATACACCGATCAGGCATAACATTATATATATGTGAAGTGAATAACACTGATGATCTCTTCATCTCCTGTTAGTGGGTGGGATATATTAGGCAGCAAGTGAACATGTTGTCCTCAGAGTTGATGTGTTAGAAGCAGGAGAAATGGGCAAGCGTAAGGATTAGAGCCAGTTTGACAAGGGCCAGATTGTGACGGCTAGACAACTGGGTCAGAGCATCTCCAAAACTGCAGCTCTTGTGGGCTGTTCCCGGTCTGCAGTGGCCAGTCTCTATCAGAAGTGGAGAACCAGTGGACAACCGGCCACAGGGTCATGAAGGACCAGTGGAGAACCGGCCACAGGGTCATGAAGGACCAGTGGAGAACCGGCCACAGGGTCATGGAGGACCAGTGGAGAACCGGCCACAGGGTCATGGAGGACCAGTGGAGAACCGGCCACAGGGTCATGGAGGACCAGTGGAGAACCGGCCACAGGGTCATGGAGGACCAGTGGAGAACCGGCCACAGGGTCATGGAGGACCAGTGGAGAACCGGCCACAGGGTCATGGAGGACCAGTGGAGAACCGGCCACAGGGTCATGGAGGACCAGTGGAGAACCGGCCACAGGGTCATGAAGGACCAGTGGAGAACCGGCCACAGGGTCATGGAGGACCAGTGGAGAACCGGCCACAGGGTCATGAAGGACCAGTGGAGAACCGTCCACAGGGTCATGGAGGACCAGTGGAGAACCGGCCACAGGGTCATGAAGGACCAGTGGAGAACCGGCCACAGGGTCATGGAGGACCAGTGGAGAACCGGCCACAGGGTCATGAAGGACCAGTGGAGAACCGGCCACAGGGTCATGGAGGACCAGTGGAGAACCGGCCACAGGGTCATGAAGGACCAGTGGAGAACCGTCCACAGGGTCATGGAGGACCAGTGGAGAACCGGCCACAGGGTCATGAAGGACCAGTGGAGAACCGGCCACAGGGTCATGAAGGACCAGTGGAGAACCGGCCACAGGGTCATGAAGGACCAGTGGAGAACCGGCCACAGGGTCATGAAGGACCAGTGGAGAACCGGCCACAGGGTCATGAAGGACCAGTGGAGAACCGGCCACAGGGTCATGAAGGACCAGTGGAGAACCGGCCACAGGGTCATGAAGGACCAGTGGAGAACCGGCCACAGGGTCATGAAGGACCAGTGGAGAACCGGCCACAGGGTCATGAAGGACCAGTGGAGAACCGGCCACAGGGTCATGAAGGACCAGTGGAGAACCGGCCACAGGGTCATGAAGGACCAGTGGAGAACCGGCCACAGGGTCATAAAGGACCAGTGGAGAACCGGCCACAGGGTCATGGAGGACCAGTGGAGAACCGGCCACAGGGTCATGAAGGACCAGTGGAGAACCGGCCACAGGGTCATGAAGGACCAGTGGAGAACCGGCCACAGAGCCAAGCATTGTTGAGCCCATGTCCAGCCTTTCATGGAAACGGTATTCCCTGTGGCTGTGGCTCTTTCAGCAGATAATGCGCCGCCACAAAGCACAAATGCTTCAGGAATGGTTTGAGGAGCACAACAACAAGTTTGAGGCGTTGACTCGGCCTCCAAATTCCCCAGATCTCAATCCAATCGAGCATCTGTGGGATGAGCTGAACAAACAAGTCTGATCCATGGAGGCCCCACCTCACAACTTACAGGACTTAAAGGATCTGCTGCTAACATCTTGGTGCCAGATACCACAGCACACCTTCAGGGGTCTAGAGGAGGCCATGCCTCGACGGGTTAGGGGGACACACACAATATTAGATATGTATCATAATGTTATGCCTGATTGTTGTATACCTGTATGCTCAGACAGTGAATATAATGGGTTTGTGTGTTTTTAGACTGTCCGAGTGAAGACTCCGATAAAGTTCCTCTTCAAACACACACACTGAGAGAGTTTGAACAGGTAAGATTTTAAAACTAACCTCATTTATAATTACATCAGTGAAACTGTACCATCCGTGATCTAAAACCCATCCATCACCCGTCCATCCGTCCGTCCATCCGTCCGTCCATCATCTATCATCCATCCGTCCATCCATCCATCCATCCATCCATCCATCATCCATCCGTCCATCCATCCATCATCCATCCATCTGTCCATCCGTCCGTCCATCCATCCATCCATCCATCATCCATCCGTCCGTCCATCCATCCGTCCATCCATCCATCCATCCATCCATTCATCCGTCCGTCCATCCATCCATCCGTCCATCCATCCATCCATCCATCCATCCATCCGTCCATCCATCCATCCGTCCATCCATCCATCCATCCATCCGTCCATCATCCATCCGTCCATCCGTCCCCAGGAGGCAGTAGCGAAGGGTGAGAACGGCCCACCTGATGGCCAAACACTCCTTCTCTATGGTGCTGTACATCGTCTCTCTCTTAGAGAGCTTGCGACTGATGTACAGCACCGGCCGCTCTTCACCCTCCACCTCCTGGGACAGGACCGCGCCCAGCCCCCTGTCCGAGGCGTCTGTCTGTAGGAGAAAAGGGAGAGAAAAGTTAGGAGCCTGAAGGAGCGGCCCACCACACAGAGCAGCCTTTATCTGAGTAAAAGCCTGCTGGCACCGCTCCGTCCACTGAACCGTATCTGGTACCTCCTTTTTAGTCAGATCAGTCAGCAGGCTAGCGAGGTCCGAATAATTAGGCACAAACCTCCTGTAATATCCCGCTAGCCCCATGAACTGTCTAACCTCCTTTTTGGTCTTGGGTCTTGGACAGCTGCGGTCTTGTCAATTTGGGGACGCACCTGTCCATGTCCCAAGTGGAAGCCCAGATATCTTACTTCCACCCGCCCAATCGCACACTTCTTTGGGTTGGCTGTGAGCCCCGCCCTTCTCAGCGACTTCAGGACAGCACGCAAGTGCTGAATATGATGCTGCCAGTCTGCACTGTAGATAATAATATCATCTAGGTACGCAGTGGCATATGCAGCATGCGGCCGGAGAATCCTGTCCATCAGACGCTGGAAGGTCACGGGAGCCCGAACAAGCCGAAAGGAAGGGTGACAAATTGGTGTAACCTAAACGGCGTGGTGAAAGCGGTCTTATCTTTGGACATTCGAGACAAGGGGATCTGCCAATATCCCTTTGTTAAGTCCAGTGTCGAGTAAAAACGTAGCCGATCAAGCAACTCTTCAACCCTCGGCATTGGATATGCATCAAATTTTGACACCGCGTTTACTTTACGGTAGTCCACACAGAACCGGACCGAGCCGTCAGGTTTTGGCACCAAAACTATCGGGCTCGCCCAGTCACTGCTGGACTCTTCTATTACCCCCATATCCAGCATGGCCTCTAATTCAGTCTGAACTACTTTTTTCTTGTGTTCAGGTAAACGATAAGGCCGGCTGCAAATAACCACGCCCGGCTCGGTCTCAACATGGTGCTGAATGAGGTCGGTGCGGCCAGGTAGGGGCGAAAACACGTCAGCAAACTCTGCTTGTAATGATTTCACGTCAGTGAGCTGCGAGGTTGAAAGGTGGTCCCCGCCCGGGGCCAGAGCGAGAGTTTGGGGCTTTTGGACCGCCTCTGGCCCGAGATCCTCCTCTCCACTCACTACCGTCGCAAGCATCACTGCCTCAGCCCCCGACCATTTTTTTAACAGGTTGAAGTGGTAAATTTGACGTGCCCCGTCCCTATCTGACCGTATCACTTCATAGTTGAGTTCTCCAATTCGCCGTGTGACCTCAAAGGGCCCTTGCCACTTTGCAAGCAATTTAGAGCTAGAAGTAGGGAGTAACACAAGGACTTTATCTCCCGGTGCAAATTGACGGAGCCTAGCCCCTCTGTTGTACAACTGTTTGTCCTGAGCCTGTAACAAATTCTCCATCGATAGCCGTCCCAAAGTGTGGAGTTTTGTTCTCAGGTCCAGAACATACTGAATTTCGTTTTTGCTTGCGTCAGGTCCGTCCTCCCAAACCTCCCCGAGGCTGGCGTCCATAGAGAAGCTTGAAGGGGGAAAACCCCATGGAGGCTTGTGGGACCTTGCGGACAGCGAACAACAGAGGTTCTAGCCATTTATCCCAATTTTTGGCGTCCTTGTGAACAAACTTACGAATCATGGTTTTCAACGTGCGATTAAAACGTTCCACCAGACTGTCTGTTTGTGGGTGATAGACGCTGCTGCGAATCGATTTAATGCCCAATAACTCGTAAAGTTCGCGGATCGTCCGTGACATGAACGCCGTGCCTTGATCGGTGAGAATCTCTTTCGGGATTCCCACCCGGGAGATTAATGAACAGTGCACTAATGCAAAGCGATGCCCTCGTGCTGACCGTTCTAATGGCCCGATGAGGTCCATACCAATTCGTTCGAAGGGGTCCTGCATCACTGGAAGTGGGCACAATGGTACTTTTGGGGTGGCCGGTGGATTCACCAACTGACATTCACGACAAGACGCACACCAATGCCCACCCAGAAGAACCGGCCCATGAGACGGTTTAGTGTAGTCGTTTGACCTAAATGCCCGGCCATCAGATTAGAATGAGCCGCCGGGATTTTAGGTACCAACAACTGGGTTGTATCTTGCTTTGACTGGGCGTCTTGGGTCACCCGATACAACCTATCTTTTATGAGTGAAAAATACGGATAGGAGAGCGGCTGATCAGGATGGAGGAGGTGGCCGTTGATGGAACGGACCTGATTAAAGGCATGTTTAAGCGTCTCATCCTGGGACTGTTCCAGGGGAAAGTCATCGCGGTCAGTGAGAACAGGAGTCTCCAGCGCGCTCCTTTCCCCTGAGCCAGTACCCAGAGGTCCCGGCTCCGCCTCCCCCAACTGAGCGACCGTCATCTTCCTTTCCAAGCGTTTTCCCCAAGAGGCATCCGCACACAAGTGCCCCAATAATTTATTAAACGCCGGCCAATTGGTCCCCAGAATTAGCAGATGCCGGAGGTGCGGGTTAACTGCAACCTCCACACTATGCGTTTGTCCCCTAAATTGAATAGTGACGGGCAACAATGGATAGTTCACCACTTCCCCGTGCACACACCTCACCGTAACCACACGGCTGTTACCCAATGCCTTAGGCTGAATCAGGCTTTGGTGGATAGAGGTCTGGTTACAGCCTGAATCCACCAAGGCTTGATAAGTACCCCCCTTGATACTCACAGGTATTTGGTACAGGCCAGCTTGATCGAGGGTAACTTGGGACATGACTGGGACATGACTGGGAGATGACTGGAACATGACTGGGAAATGACTGGAACATGACTGGAACATGACTGGAACATGACTGGAACATGACTGGGATATGACTGGAACATGACTGGGAGATGACTGGGACATGACTGGGAGATGACTGGAACATGACTGGGAAATGACTGGAACATGACTGGAACATGACTGGGACATGACTGGGAGATGACTGGAACATGACTGGGAAATGACTGGAACATGACTGGGAGATGACTGGAACATGACTGGGAAATGACTGGAACATGACTGGAACATGACTGGAACATGACTGGGATATGACTGGGATATGACTGGAACATGACTGGGACATGACTGGAACATGACTGGAACATGACTTGGACATGACTGGGACATGACTGGGACATGACTGGGACATGACTGGAACAGGACTGGGACATGACTGGGACATGACTGGAACATGACTGGGAAATGACTGGAACATGACTGGGATATGACTGGGATATGACTGGAACATGACTGGGACATGA
>NC_137102.1:62846251-62856133 GCF_949357685.1 Gobio gobio
CATCCTCATCTTCATCTCATCTTCATCATCATCATCATCATCATCTCATCATCATCATCATCATCATCATCTTCATCTTCTCATCTCATCATCATCTCATCCTCATCTTCATCCTCATCTTCATCCTCATCTTCATCCTCATCTTCATCATCATCTTCATCCTCATCTTCATCATCATCTTCATCCTCATCTTCATCCTCATCTTCATCATCATCTTCATCATCATCTTCATCATCATCTTCATCCTCATCTTCATCCTCATCTTCATCCTCATCTTCATCATCATCTTCATCATCATCTTCATCCTCATCTTCATCATCATCTTCATCCTCATCTTCATCCTCATCTTCATCATCATCTTCATCCTCATCTTCTTCATCATCATCATCATCCTCATCTTCATCCTCATCTTCATCATCATCTTCATCCTCATCCTCATCATCCTCATCCTCATCTTCATCCTCATCATCATCCTCATCTTCATCATCATCATCATCATCATCCTCATCTTCATCCTCATCTTCATCATCATCATCTTCCTCATCTTCTTCATCATCATCATCATCATCCTCATCATCATCATCCTCTTCATCATCATCCTCATCTTCATCTTCATCATCATCCTCATCTTCATCATCATCCTCATCATCATCTTCATCCTCATCTTCATCATCATCTTCCTCATCTTCTTCATCATCATCATCATCCTCATCATCATCATCCTCTTCATCATCATCTTCCTCATCATCTTCATCATCATCATCTTCATCATCATCCTCATCATCCTCATCTTCATCATCCTCATCACCTTCATCCTCAGCTTCATCATCATCATCCTCATCCTCATCTTCATCATCCTCATCTTCATCATCCTCATCTTCATCCTCATCTTCATCCTCATCTTCATCATCATCTTCATCATCATCCTCATCTTCATCATCATCATCATCCTCATCCTCATCTTCATCATCATCCTCATCTTCATCATCATCTTCATCATCATCATCTTCATCATCATCCTCATCATCCTCATCTTCATCATCTTCATCATCCTCATCACCTTCATCCTCATCCTCATCTTCATCATCTTCCTCATCTTCTTCATCATCATCATCATCCTCATCATCATCATCCTCTTCATCATCATCCTCATCTTCATCTTCATCATCTTCATCATCATCATCATCTTCATCATCATCCTCATCATCCTCATCTTCATCATCTTCATCATCCTCATCACCTTCATCCTCATCCTCATCTTCATCATCATCATCCTCATCATCCTCATCCTCATCTTCATCATCCTCATCTTCATCATCATCATCATCTTCATCATCATCATCTTCATCATCCTCATCTTCATCATCATCTTCATCATCATCATCTTCATCATCATCCTCATCATCCTCATCTTCATCATCTTCATCATCCTCATCACCTTCATCCTCATCCTCATCTTCATCATCTTCCTCATCTTCTTCATCATCATCATCATCCTCATCATCATCATCCTCTTCATCATCATCTTCATCATCTTCATCATCATCATCATCATCTTCATCATCATCCTCATCATCCTCATCTTCATCATCTTCATCATCCTCATCACCTTCATCCTCATCCTCATCTTCATCATCATCATCCTCATCATCCTCATCCTCATCTTCATCATCCTCATCTTCATCATCATCATCATCATCATCATCATCTTCATCATCCTCATCTTCATCATCCTCATCCTCATCCTCATCTTCATCATCCTCATCCTCATCTTCATCCTCATCTTCATCATCCTCATCATCCTCATCATCCTCATCCTCATCTTCATCATCCTCATCTTCATCCTCATCTTCATCATCATCCTCATCTTCATCATCATCCTCATCTTCATCCTCATCTTCATCATCATCATCATCCTCATCTTCATCCTCATCTTCATCATCATCCTCATCTTCATCATCTTCATCATCATCATCCTCATCATCCTCATCTTCATCTTCATCATCATCTTCATCCTCATCTTCATCATCATAATCTTCCTCATCTTCTTCATCATCATCATCATCATCCTCATCATCATCATCCTCTTCATCTTCATCATCTTCATCATCCTCATCTTCATCATCCTCATCTTCATCCTCATCTTCATCATCATCATCTTCATCATCATCCTCATCTTCATCATCATCATCATCATCATCCTCATCTTCATCCTCATCTTCATCATCATCTTCATCCTCATCTTCATCCTCATCTTCATCCTCATCTTCATCCTCATCTTCATCCTCATCCTCATCTTCATCATCATCTTCATCCTCATCTTCATCATCATCTTCATCCTCATCTTCATCATCATCTTCATCCTCATCTTCATCCTCATCTTCATCATCATCTTCATCATCATCTTCATCATCATCTTCATCATCATCTTCATCCTCATCTTCATCCTCATCTTCATCCTCATCTTCATCCTCATCTTCATCATCATCTTCATCATCATATTCATCCTCATCTTCATCATCATCTTCATCCTCATCTTCATCCTCATCTTCATCATCATCTTCATCCTCATCTTCTTCATCATCATCATCATCCTCATCTTCATCCTCATCTTCATCATCATCTTCATCCTCATCCTCATCATCCTCATCCTCATCTTCATCCTCATCTTCATCCTCATCATCATCATCATCATCTTCTCTGGCTGTAGCTGTATTGATAGCTGTAGTTGAGGCTGCTGAAGGCCACAGTGAGGTTGGCAGCAGCTGGTCTGGAGTGGATTATGTAACACCAGCTCTGGGCCAGAGAGACGTCCAGAGGGAGTGAGGCTGGAATAAACATCTCCTGCTCCTCAACTCCGGCTATTATTAGAGTCCAGTCAGTTCACTCTCTCTCTCTCTCCCTCTCTCTCTCACACACACACACACACACACACACATGACTGCAGCCTGTGATCTGGTTGGTCGACTGTGGCTGTCAGGGATTCCTGGGATTTCTTCCCGGGTAAAAACAGCTCAGCGCTCTGGGGTTAGTCCTAAAGCTCAGGATGGACTCTCAGCGCTGCGGCCCCGGGCCCCTACAGCGGGCCCTCATTCTGTGTGTGTGTGTGTGAAGATCACCAGTCATGTAGTTCAGGATCGTTTATTTCTTTTTGTGCTTTTGTAGTTGTTTTTAGACAGTGATGTGTGCGAGCGGAGGTGGAAGGGCTGTGTGATGCCCACACACACACACACACACACACACACCGGACATGTCTAACACGTACCGAACTCTCTCACAGCACCTCAATGACCTGAAGAAGGAGAACTTCAGCCTCAAGCTCCGCATCTACTTCCTGGAGGAGAGGATCCAGCAGAAGTTTGAGGACAGCGGCGATGACATCTACAGAACGGTGAGAGGATTATTCATCTCAACACATTTCACAATAATCATAATCATCATAATGACATTCAAAGGAAGAAGCTCTAACCCCCATGGACTCACTGAAGCTTCTGTAGGTCTTCACACTGAGAGTCTCTCTTCTCTACATTAGCACTGGTCAGGGTTTACTGGTTTTGCTGACGGTCAGTTGACCTTTAAGCCGCTGACGCAGGAACACACACTCGTTGATCCTGCATTTCTGTTATCTGAAGTATTCTACATCCCTGCTGTCAGATTCTGCTGTGTGTGGCTGATATAGAGGGTTTGTGGGAGTTATTAGTTATATTTCTGGAAGCATCAAAGCCTCAGATCCATCATGTGTGTGTGTGTGAATCTGTGGCCTTTAGCTTGGCTCTCTCAGTTGGGGACACTAAACTTTCAACTAAAGTCTGATCTAATGTCTGATCTAAAGTCTGATCTAAAGTCTGATCTAATGTCTGATGTAAAGTCCACACTGTCACTGTATGATAACTGAAATGAGCTGATGACATCACCGTTTCCAGTCAGACACACACCAATTCTTGCTCATATAATGTCGACTTTCTCTGTATAATAGTTCTACCTAATAACATATTAGACAGGAGATCATAAACTAATGAAGACTAAAACGTCCCTTCAGAGGCGGTGTGGACGAACCGGTCACTATTATTACACACATTTGACTTTATCATTTATTTAAAGAAGAACCCAAACAAATGTAAAGATGACATGAGGCTTCATGATATAGAAAAGCAGTAAACGTTTTCTCAGGAAGAAAAACACTTTTTTTTATTTTTATATAAAAATATGGCAGGCCGTTTCAATCATTCTCCTGCTAAATTCATTCTTTGGGTTTGTTGCAAATCTTAAAATAATAGTAATAATAATAACTTGTGAAGAAAAATCATGAAGAAAAAGTTAATTATTTCTGGAAAACATATACATACATATATATATATATATATATATATATATATATATATATATATATATATATATATATATATATATATATATATATATATATATATATATATATATATATATATATATATATATATATATACAGTATGTATATAATACAACAATGTATTGTTCTTTAGTGGTGGGGACCGTGTGGAAAGATCATCTGATGAGTTAAAGGGTTAGAAACTGACCCATGATTTACTGTCACTCTTCTGAACACCATTACACTCTTCTGAACACCATTACACTCTTCTGAACACCATTACACTCTTCTGAACACCATTACACTCTTCTGAACACCGTTACACTCTTCTGAACACCGTTACACTCTTCTGAACACCATTACACTCTTCTGAACACCGTTACACTCTTCTGAACACCATTACACTCTTCTGAACACCATTACACTCTTCTGAACACTGTTACACTCTTCTGAACACCATTACACTCTTCTGAACATCATTACACTCTTCTGAACATCATTACACTCTTCTGAACACCGTTACACTCTTCTGAACATCATTACACTCTTCTGAACATCATTACACTCTTCTGAACATCATTACACTCTTCTGAACATCATTACACTCTTCTGAACATCATTACACTCTTCTGAACACTGTTACACTCTTCTGAACATCATTACACTCTTCTGAACATCATTACACTCTTCTGAACACCATTACACTCTTCTGAACACCATTACACTCTTCTGAACACCGTTACACTCTTCTGAACACCGTTACACTCTTCTGAACATCATTACACTCTTCTGAACATCATTACACTCTTCTGAACACCGTTACACTCTTCTGAACATCATTACACTCTTCTGAACATCATTACACTCTTCTGAACACCATTACACTCTTCTGAACATCATTACACTCTTCTGAACATCATTACACTCTTCTGAACATCATTACACTCTTCTGAACATCATTACACTCTTCTGAACACCGTTACACTCTTCTGAACATCATTACACTCTTCTGAACATCATTACACTCTTCTGAACACCGTTACACTCTTCTGAACATCATTACACTCTTCTGAACATCATTACACTCTTCTGAACACCATTACACTCTTCTGAACATCATTACACTCTTCTGAACACCATTACACTCTTCTGAACATCATTACACTCTTCTGAACACCGTTACACTCTTCTGAACACCGTTACACTCTTCTGAACATCATTACACTCTTCTGAACATCATTGAACACCATTACACTCTTCTGAACATCATTACACTCTTCTGAACATCATTGAACATCATTACACTCTTCTGAACACCGTTACACTCTTCTGAACATCATTACACTCTTCTGAACATCATTACACTCTTCTGAACATCATTACACTCTTCTGAACACCGTTACACTCTTCTGAACATCATTACACTCTTCTGAACATCATTGAACACCATTACACTCTTCTGAACACCATTACACTCTTCTGAATATCATTACACTCTTCTGAACATCATTACACTCTTCTGAACACCGTTACACTCTTCTGAACATCGTTACACTCTTCTGAACATCATTACACTCTTCTGAACATCATTACACTCTTCTGAACATCATTACACTCTTCTGAACATCATTACACTCTTCTGAACATCAATACACTCTTCTGAACATCATTACACTCTTCTGAACATCATTACACTCTTCTGAACATCATTACACTCTTCTGAACATCATTACACTCTTCTGAACATCATTACACTCTTCTGAACACCGTTACACTTTTCTGAACATCATTACACTCTTCTGAACACCATTACACTCTTCTGAACACCATTACACTCTTCTGAACACCGTTACACTTTTCTGAACATCATTACACTCTTCTGAACACCATTACACTCTTCTGAACATCATTACACTCTTCTGAACACCATTACACTCTTCTGAACATCATTACACTCTTCTGAACATCATTACACTCTTCTGAACACCATTACACTCTTCTGAACATCATTACACTCTTCTGAACACCATTACACTCTTCTGAACATCATTACACTCTTCTGAACACCATTACACTCTTCTGAACACCGTTACACTCTTCTGAACATCATTACACTCTTCTGAACATCATTACACTCTTCTGAACACCGTTACACTCTTCTGAACACCATTACACTCTTCTGAACATCATTACACTCTTCTGAACACCATTACACTCTTCTGAACATCATTACACTCTTCTGAACACCGTTACACTCTTCTGAACATCATTGAACACCATTACACTCTTCTGAACATCATTACACTCTTCTGAACATCATTGAACATCATTACACTCTTCTGAACACCGTTACACTCTTCTGAACATCATTACACTCTTCTGAACATCATTACACTCTTCTGAACATCATTACACTCTTCTGAACATCATTACACTCTTCTGAACACCGTTACACTCTTCTGAACATCATTACACTCTTCTGAACATCATTGAACACCATTACACTCTTCTGAACACCATTACACTCTTCTGAACATCATTACACTCTTCTGAACATCATTACACTCTTCTGAACACCATTACACTCTTCTGAACATCGTTACACTCTTCTGAACATCATTACACTCTTCTGAACATCATTACACTCTTCTGAACATCATTACACTCTTCTGAACACCATTACACTCTTCTGAACACCGTTACACTCTTCTGAACATCGTTACACTCTTCTGAACATCATTGAACATCATTACACTCTTCTGAACATCATTACACTCTTCTGAACACCATTACACTCTTCTGAACATCATTACACTCTTCTGAACATCGTTACACTCTTCTGAACATCATTGAACATCATTACACTCTTCTGAACACCATTACACTCTTCTGAACATCATTACACTCTTCTGAACATCATTACACTCTTCTGAACATCATTACACTCTTCTGAACATCATTACACTCTTCTGAACATCATTACACTCTTCTGAACATCATTACACTCTTCTGAACATCATTACACTCTTCTGAACACCATTACACTCTTCTGAACATCATTACACTCTTCTGAACACGTTACACTCTTCTGAACATCATTACACTCTTCTGAACATCATTACACTCTTCTGAACATCATTACACTCTTCTGAACACCGTTACACTCTTCTGAACATCATTACACTCTTCTGAACATCATTACACTCTTCTGAACACCGTTACACTCTTCTGAACATCATTACACTCTTCTGAACATCGTTACACTCTTCTGAACATCATTGAACATCATTACACTCTTCTGAACACCATTACACTCTTCTGAACACGTTACACTCTTCTGAACATCATTACACTCTTCTGAACATCATTACACTCTTCTGAACATCATTGAACACCATTACACTCTTCTGAACACCATTACACTCTTCTGAACATCATTACACTCTTCTGAACATCATTACACTCTTCTGAACATCATTACACTCTTCTGAACATCATTACACTCTTCTGAACATCATTACACTCTTCTGAACATCATTACACTCTTCTGAACACCATTACACTCTTCTGAACATCATTACACTCTTCTGAACACGTTACACTCTTCTGAACATCATTACACTCTTCTGAACATCATTACACTCTTCTGAACATCATTACACTCTTCTGAACACCGTTACACTCTTCTGAACATCATTACACTCTTCTGAACATCATTACACTCTTCTGAACATCATTACACTCTTCTGAACATCATTACACTCTTCTGAACATCATTACACTCTTCTGAACACCGTTACACTCTTCTGAACATCATTACACTCTTCTGAACATCATTACACTCTTCTGAACATCATTACACTCTTCTGAACACCGTTACACTCTTCTGAACATCATTACACTCTTCTGAACATCATTACACTCTTCTGAACACCGTTACACTCTTCTGAACATCATTACACTCTTCTGAACATCATTACACTCTTCTGAACATCATTACACTCTTCTGAACATCATTACACTCTTCTGAACATCATTACACTCTTCTGAACACCGTTACACTCTTCTGAACATCATTACACTCTTCTGAACATCATTACACTCTTCTGAACATCATTACACTCTTCTGAACACCGTTACACTCTTCTGAACATCCTTCACTGTGAGCTGTGATCATCCTGCAGCCCTAGGCAATCATTTTCCTGCTAAATTAATTATTAATTAATTAATTATAGCAAATCATAAAATAATAGTAATAATAATAACTTATAATATAAAAACTAGTGGTGGGCCGTTATCGGCATTAACGTTCTGCGTTAACGTGAGACTCTTATCGGGTGATAAAAAAAATGTTCGCCGTTAATCTATTCTCAAAGTTGGGTTGGGAGCTGGGTCTATACTACGCCAGCTATGATGACTTTCACCTTGATATTTTAGCGCGGATGTACATCAGCCCAATTGCACTGAACGAGTCTTCAAACCTGTGTGTATGTCTACTAGTGTTGTCAAAAATATCAATATTTCGATATGTATTGATACTGAAATATCTGAAATTATACAATACTCATTTTCTACAGTATCGATATCAGCTGCGCTCTCCTCTCCTCTCCGACCCACAGCAAGTTGACACACTCGTATCTGAAGCGCACACACACATACCGTAATAAAGCCGCCTCTGACATACAAGTGCAAAAATGAGCTCCTTTTTCCAGCTTATTAATCGTCAAATACACTCAAAAATGTCTCAATGCCCATCTTGGTGAGTTTTAACGCACACAGTCGTAACCAGCTCACAGCCGCGTTTCCATTACAGATCTGCGCAAAACTTTTGCGATATTTTCTAAAAGTCGATTAAAAAATTTTGCGAAATGACAGCGTTTCCATAACTGATGTTATGCGACTTAAACAAATGTTTTTCTCTCGTGATAAATCATTCCAAAAATCATGCTATGAATGTTGTTAGGTTTATGTATATCCCAGCCACCGCACGCCATTATTATTAATGGTAAGAGACGTGTGTGTGTGTGTGTGTGTGTGTGTGTGTGTGTGTGTGTGTGCGTTATTCAAGTACTGATGGCAAGGAAAGCACCTTATACGTGAGCGGCACATATGAGGTGTTCTGATAAATTGTGTCATTTTATATTCTATTGTTTTTTTATGAGTTTAATAAAGAACTCGTCTTCTGTCCAAACACACCATCATCTGTAAAGAATGAACGACTTTTACATACGCAGGTTATTGTGACGCATTGACACACACAGAGACGAGCGAAAAGTTTGAATTTGATGGTGTAACTCAAAGATTTTTTTACCACTTCGTTATTTTGGCTCTGAATTTCGTTTTTTTGGAAACATAAACTGAATTTAGAAATGCTTTTGAAATGAAAAAGTTTGTATTTACTAAACAAAATATATCTTTGAAATGAAGACAGCGTTTGGAGTGGAGAATAATCTGTTCCCTGAGTCACAGCCTTTGCTGTTATCGTGAGTGTACACTAATAAAAGTAGAGAGTTTACTGTTTATAATGATGTCTC
>NC_137102.1:62861333-62871333 GCF_949357685.1 Gobio gobio
CTTATAATAATAGATATAAAGCATCATCATTCAGAGGCGCGCGCTCGCTGTCAATCACGAGAACGCGCAGAGCCGCATCGCTTCACTCTTCTGAGCAGGAACGCGGAAAATATGACCAAGATATTATATTACACAGATTATTGTTCTTTTTCTTGTCCTATCATATTTCAGTCGGTGTATTATTGTGGGATGGTGTGTGACGATGCAGCCCTCCTGTGAGAGATGACGTGAGCGCGCATCGCCTCCTTTCATTTCATGACGCGCGCGCACAGAATCTGAGGCAGTGGCTGAATCCGAAATCGCCGCCTATAGCCTTAAATAGGGCATCATTTGAGGGGACAGACATTTGTAGTGGTGTCCGCTTGTAGTGGTGTGCGGTCCGACTTCACGCGCTCGTCTTCGTTACCGGAGGGAACAGTGCACGAGGGTTTAGGGGACGCTCGCGTTTCTCTGTATCGCGCGGTGAGACTGTAGCGCCAGACGCTACGCAGCGCCGCGGTGTGTGTGTGTGTGTGTGTTCGGTGATGAAGGGAATATCCGCAGATCGCGCGGTCAGCTGTGAGAGACGCGCGCGGAGTATCGAGCGCTCGTCCTCGTGATTTTGACTCGTTTGGCGCCGCGTCAGAAGCTCGTGGATTATGAGGATTTCTCATCTGTGAAAACACCTCATCACACTCTCAGCTCATGGGGATTATATGATGATCTGTGATTTACATTTACATTTATGCTTTTGGCAGACATCCAAAGCGACTTACAGTGCCCTTATTACAGGGACAAAGTGGAGTAAAGTGCTTTGCTCAAGAACACACTGGTGACCGCTGGGATCGAACCAGCAACCTTCTGCATATCAGTTCCATGGTTTAATCCACCGGACCTCCATCTCTGTGATCTATCACATATATTGTTTTAGACACACTGGATCTGACTGCATTAAAACAGGCGGGGGGGATGAAGGAGAAGGAGGTGGAGGGGGTGAAGGAGGTGGGGGGGGTGAAGGAGGTGGGGGGGGTGAAGGAGGTGGGGGGGGTGAAGGAGGTGGGGGGGGTGAAGGAGGTGGAGGGGGTGAAGGAGGTGGAGGGGGTGAAGGAGGTGGGGGGGGTGAAGGAGGCGTGCCGCATCTGTGGGCGGGATCTGTGTGGGAACCAGCGGCGATGGATCTTCCGGAAGCTGCAGGTGCTCCTGTCTCACGCCCTGGGCCAGAACCTGCAGCGCGACGGAGGCGGAGAGTTCGCCTGCAGCAAGTGCTCCTTCATGCTGGAGCGGATGTTCCGCTTCGACACGGTGATCGCGCGGGTGGAGGCGCTGTCCCTCGGGCGGCTGCAGCGCCTCCTGCAGGAGAAGGAGCGCCTGCGCCAGTGCATCCGCTCACTCTACAGCCGGACCAACCGGACGGAGGCGGCCCAGCGGGCGGAGGCGGCCCAGCGGGCGGAGGCGGCCCAGCGGGCGGAGGCGGCCCAGCGGGTGGAGGCGGCCCACGGCCCGCAGTACAGCGCCCTGCTGCAGGAGGACCTGGCCTACTCCATGTACGAGTTCTGGGCGGAGGAGGAGGAGCAGGTGCTGGCGTGCTCCGCCTCAGGGGCGTCGGTGCGCTGGCGCGGTTGCCGTGGTTGCCGGGTGCTGCGGGTGGCCGACTCCGCCTACGAGGCGGTGTGTAAGCTGCCCAGACGGCTGGCGAGGAGCAGCTCCTGCGGCCCGTCCTCTCGTTACTCTGGGAGTGTGTGTGGGGAGGACCAGACCTGGAGCTCATCCGACACACTCCGGGAACGGCGGAGCTCCGGCTCACTGGAGTCGCTGGAGGGGCCGCCCGACTCCGCCCAGCCTCCGCCCCGGCTGGCGCTGGCGCTGCTCCAGGCCTGTGTGTACAGGCCCGTCCGCAGTCCTCGGGGCAGCAGACTTCCTGTTCTGGTGAATCCTGGGGTTTTAAATGGAGGAGCTGCACTGGACAGTCCAAACCCGTTTGATGGAGCGACCCGCGTGATGGAGGAGCTGGAGGAGATGGAGGAGCTGTGGCAGGACGAGTTCTTGCCCTTCTGTTTCCGGAGGGGCCCAAAGGTGAAGCGACAGTAAGAGCCGCGGTGCGTAGGGTCAGCAGACGCGGGTCCATGGGCGTCGGAACCATTGTATGTGGGACAAGACCCACACACTTTTTACGATCTTTGATATTGGACCCACTCAAGTTTATCGTCTCTAACATTCAGCACATGTTCACCTGCCCCTAATCCATAAACACTTATAATTAACAACGTTAGACGCTTTATTTCCACTTTTCTAATATTTTCTTAATTTTTATTGAAAATAAATGCCTTTCCGATCTGATATGTGATGGGAAAAGGGAGTAGAGTGAGTTCTGCAAAAGGCGGACTCGAACTGCGGGTCGATTTGTGTCAAAACTAGATGCGGTGCATCTTACCCCTACACTACTGCCGCTCTCAATGATACGGCGATTTCCGTAATTTTGTCTTTCCGAACTATACGCTTAGCAAGCAAAGCGGTATATTTGTAATTAATGTAATTGGCATCTACTCCAGTAAAAAAAATTCTGAGGACCCACCCACATTTTGTTTTGCTTCCGACGCCCATGTGCGGGTCACATGACCTCATGCTGTGTGCTCTATCATAACACACTCTTATGTTTTGGGTCTATGAGGGTCAGGGCAATATTAATTTGGGATGCACTGAAAGGAAAATTCTGGGACGAAACCAAACATTCAGGATGCACTTAGCTGACAACCAAAAATAAATCATGATTGAATTATTAATGAAATATTGAATCTAACTTGTCACTGTCCCACTGCGCTCTTTTTATTAATGCCTTTTTTCAAATCACATATTCTATAAATCCTCATAAATTAGGTGTCATTCGAAAGCTTACAATCTCAAAATTGGACGTTTGTTACCATGGAAACGGTACTCTTTATTCTTCTAGTGGGCGGTGTTCACATTACAACATTTATTTGAAATACTTTATATTCAAACCCTTTTGTAATCATGACTAACACCCCGTCTGAAAGCTCTGGCTCTCATGTTTTATGACAGACGTGATATTTGGACAGAAATGTGTTGATTTGTGTCAGGAGAAAGTAATGGATGATTGCGGTACAGGCCTCAGCGTCTCATGGCCACTCATGGCTCGGCTGAATCCTCATAAAGACTCAGTTATGGGTTAATAATCCACACTCAAACACTCATACACAGATGCTCATTAGGCAGATTTTACATTAACTTTAATAACTGAAGTGTTTCTGCTGCAGTTTGTTGGTGAAATATAAACATTAAAACGACAATAAACCGTAATAACTTTTCATGATAGATTTATTCAAACACATTAAATATGAATATATACTTTAAATAATGAAGATATCACTAAAAGGGTTAGTAAAATATCATCTCTGTATCAGAACGCTCCTCGAGTTATTCTAACTAGCGGATGAGTTTATGACACGGGGACGTGACTCCAGTGTGTTACTGTCCTCTCTGCTGAAACACTGATGATCACATGACACATGACGGATGATCACATGACTGATCACATGACGGATGATCACATGACTGATGATCACATGACACATGACGGATGATCACATGACTGATCACATGACGGATGATCACATGACTGATGATCACATGACTGATGATCACATGACGGATGATCACATGACTGATGATGATCACATGACGGATGATCACATGACTGATGATGATCACATGACGGATGATCACATGACTGATGATGATCACATGACGGATGATGATCACATGACGGATGATCACATGACTGACGATCACATGATGGATGATCACATAACTGACGATCATATGACAGATGATCACATGACTGACGTTCACATGACTGATGATCACATGATGAATGATCACATGACTGACGATCACATGACTGATGATGATCACATGACTGATGATCACATGACTGACGATCACATGACTGATGATGATCACATGACTGCTGATGATCACATGACTGATGATCACATGACTGCTGATGATCACATGACTGACGATCACATGACTGCTGATGATCACATGACTGATGATCACATGACTGACGATCACATGACTGATGATGATCACATGACTGCTGATGATCACATGACTGATGATCACATGACTGACGATCATATGACAGATGATCACATGACTGATGATCACATGACTGATGATCACATGACTGACGATCACATGACTGATGATGATCACATGACTGCTGATGATCACATGACTGATGATCACATGACTGACGATCATATGACAGATGATCACATGACTGATGATCACATGACTGATGATCACATGACTGACGATCACATGACTGATGATCACATGATGAATGATCAAATGACTGACGATCACATGACTGATGATGATCACATGACTGATGATCACATGACTGATGATGATCACATGACTGCTGATGATCACATGACTGATGATCACATGACTGACGATCACATGACTGATGATGATCACATGACTGCTGATGATCACATGACTGATGATCACATGACTGACGATCACATGACTGATGATGATCACATGACTGATGATCACATGACTGACGATCACATGACGGATGATCACATGACTGACGATCACATGACTGATGATCACATGATGGATGATCACATGACTGACGATCACATGATGAATGATCACATGACTGACGATCACATGACTGATGATCACATGACGGATGATCACATGACGGATGATCACATGACACATGACTGATGATCACATGATGAATGATTACATGACTGACGATCACATGACTGATGATCACATGATGGATGATCACATGACTGACGATCACATGACTGACGATCACATGACTGATGATCACATGACTGATGATCACATGATGGATGATCACATGACTGACGGTCACATGACGGATGATCACATGACGGATGATCACATGACACATGACTGATGATCACATGATGAATGATTACATGACTGACGATCACATGACTGATGATCACATGATGGATGATCACATGACTGACGATCACATGACTGACGATCACATGACTGATGATCACATGACTGATGATCACATGATGGATGATCACATGACTGACGATCACATGACTGACGATCACATGACGGATGATCACATGACGGATGATCACATGACACATGACTGATGATCACATAACGGATGATCACATGACACATGACTGATGATCACATGATGAATGATTACATGACTGATGATCACATGATGGATGATCACATGACTGACGATCACATGACTGACGATCACATGACTGATGATCACATGACTGATGATCACATGATGGATGATCACATGACTGACGATCACATGACGGATGATCACATGACGGATGATCACATGACACATGACTGATGATCACATAACGGATGATCACATGACTGATGATCACATGACTGATGATCACATGACGGATGATCACATGACACATGACTGATGATCACATGACTGATGATCACATGATGGATGATCACATGACACATGACTGATGATCACATGACTGATGATCACATGATGGATGATCACATGACTGATGATCACATGACTGATGATCACATGATGGATGATCACATGACTGATGATCACATGACTGATGATCACATGACGGATGATCACATGACTGACGATCACATGACTGATGATCACATGACTGATGATCACATGATGGATGATCACATGACTGACGATCACATGACGGATGATCACATGACGGATGATCACATGACACATGACTGATGATCACATAACGGATGATCACATGACTGATGATCACATGACTGATGATCACATGACGGATGATCACATGACACATGACTGATGATCACATAACTGATGATCACATGATGGATGATCACATGACACATGACTGATGATCACATGACTGATGATCACATGATGGATGATCACATGACTGATGATCACATGACTGATGATCACATGATGGATGATCACATGACACATGACTGATGATCACATGACTGATGATCACATGATGGATGATCACATGACTGACGATCACATGACTGATGATCACATGACTGACGATCACATGACTGATGATCACATGACGGATGATCACATGACATGATGGATGATCACATGACGGATGATCACATGACACATGACTGATGATCACATGATGAATGATTACATGACTGACGATCACATGACTGATGATCACATGATGGATGATCACATGACTGACGATCACATGATGGATGATCACATGACGGATGATCACATGACTGATGATCACATAACGGATGATCACATGATGGATGATCACATGACTGACGATCACATGATGGATGATCACATGACGGATGATCACATGACTGATGATCACATAACGGATGATCACATGATGAATGATCAAATGACTGACGATCACATGACTGATGATGATCACATGACACATGACTGATGATCACATAACTGATGATCACATGACGGATGATCACATGACTGATGATCACATGACGGATGATCACATGACACATGACTGATGATCACATGATGGATGATCACATGACACATGACTGATGATCACATGACTGATGATCACATGATGGATGATCACATGACGGATGATCACATGACACATGACTGATGATCACATGACTGATGATCACATGACTGACGATCACATGACACTGGTAATGAACAGGAAGAGATGATAGGCTTGTTGGACTTCACCCAGTGATGCGCAGACCGATCTCCGGCTGGCCTGAAGCAGTGCATGCTGGTTAGAAATGTTGTCCGACTTGGGGCAGCGCTGACGCCACGTGACAGTGACGCATGTCAGTTGAGACTTTGCTTCATATTAAAAGTAACACAGCACAAAGCTTTTAGCGATTATTGGATGTTTGGCGCGTTACAAATGTTTAGTGAAGGAAACTAAACGTTTATATTTAGGAAGGGTTAGGGTTACAGAGGTGAATATTGTCAGTCCAGACACGGCTTTCTCACGCGGCTGCTGGCGAACTCAATGGCTTTCAGTGGGAGCGCAGTGCATTACACACTCAAGCGCTGAGAGTTGAAGAACGTCCCAGCCGTCCAATCACAGGGGAGGAGGGGCGGGACTAACACAACACCGACCAACCGCCACATTCTGCGTCTACAACATCAACAGATGAAAACAAGCAGCATAATAACAGAACAAAATCATCTAAAGACTTTACATTATATCAGCATTTTATGTAGAATCAATACAGAAACAAACTCTCTGTGAGAGGAGATATTCCGTATCATAACACGCAGAGTCTCAACTGAAGAAACGCTCTCAGCTGAGCAAACATCGCTTTCAGTCTCTGATATCGGCCCTAAACCGTGAATATCTGTCTCTTTAATTCTGATATCTGGGTGCATCTCTAATATTCATCATTTAACTGTTGGTTTATTTGTCTCGTGTGTGTCCGATATGCAGCTATGAGTCACTAAGAAACATCTGCCGTTTGTGTTTGAGGATATTCATAACTCATGATGGAGCCGGACCATCATCAGCTCAGAGATGTGTTCTCTCTCTCCTCACATCTCGAGTTCTCGCTGAAGTCTCTATTAACCCAAAGATAACCATGTCATTTCCTGTTAAATGGGTTAACATGGAGAGCGTGGCGTGGCTCCACCATTGGCCTAGTTCTGCCATCAAGCCCTCGAGGCAAAACACACACACACACACACAGAGAGTGACGTCTGACCTCAATGCATCAGTTGAAGGACCTCAGATGCATCAGAATAAATGCAATGAGATGACACACACACACACACTCCAGATCAGAATCATGTACTCAAAGCAAGGACCCCCGAGGCTCTTTTGAATCAACACTGGTGTCTGTGAGCTGCCAGATATTAAAGCAGATAAAGCTGAGGAGTTTAGATGTGATGGTGTTGTTGACGGAGCTGGTGGTGTGTCCTCAGAGCCTGATGGAGGAGCAGCAGTCGCAGCGGCTCCAGGACGATCAGTGTGTGGCAGAACTGCAGAACGCACAGCTACAGGTCGAGGCTCTGCAGACGCAGATCCACCACAGCGACACCAGCAACAAGGTACAGGATACACACTACCCACAATACACCACAGCACACTCCATGGAGATCCTGACACAAGGGTATATAATCATCATAAATGTTTCTTGAGCAGCAAATCATCATATTAGAATGATTAGTGAAGGGTCATGTGAGACTGAAGACTGGAGTAATGACCAATAAATACACTTTACTATACACCGATCAACATAACATTATGACCACCTTCCTAATATTATGTTGGTCCAAAATAGCCCTGACCCGTCTCTGATGGACTCCTCTAGACATCAGATAACCCTCGGTCTACAGTCAGATAACCCTATATATATATATATATATGTATATATGGGGAGGATTAGGAGGCCATGATGGACAGAGGCCAATGGGCAAATTTGGCCAGAATGCCGGGGTTACACCCCTACTCTTTATCGATGGGCATCCTGGGATTTTTAATGACCACAGAGAGTCAGGACCTCGGTTTAACGTCTCATCCGAAGGACAGTGCTTTTTACAGTATAGTGTCCCCTTCACTACACTGGGGCGTTAAGACCCACACACACCACAGGGTGAGCGCCCCCTACTGGCCTCACTAACACCTCTACCAGCAGAAGCCTAGTTTTCCCAGTAGGTCTCCCATCCAGGCTCAGTCCTGCTTAGCTTCAGTAGGAAACCAGTCATGGGCTACAGGGTGATATGGCTGCTGGCTATGGTCAGATAACCCTCAGTCTACTGTCAGATAACCCTCGGTCTATGGTCAGACAACCCTCGGTCAGATAACCTTCGGTCAGATAACCCTCGGTCTACGGTCAGATAACCCTCGGTCTATGGTCAGATAACCCTCTGTCTACGGTCAGACAACCCTCAGTCTATGGTCAGATAACCCTCTGTCTATGGTCAGACAACCCTCGGTCAGATAACCTTCGGTCAGATAACCCTCGGTCTACGGTCAGATAACCCTCGGTCTATGGTCAGATAACCCTCTGTCTATGGTCAGATAACCCTCTGTCTATGGTCAGACAACCCTCGGTCAGATAACCTTCGGTCAGATAACCCTCGGTCTACGGTCAGATAACCCTCTGTCTACGGTCAGATAACCTGGTCTACGGTCAGATAACCCTCGGTCTACGGTCAGATAACCCTCGGTCTATGGTCAGATAACCCTCGGTCTACGGTCAGATAACCCTCTGTCTATGGTCAGATAACCCTCAGTCTATGGTCAGATAACCCTCGGTCTACGGTCAGATAACCCTCGGTCTATGGTCAGATAACCCTCTGTCTATGGTCAGATAACCCTCTGTCTATGGTCAGACAACCCTCGGTCAGATAACCTTCAGTCAGATAACCTTCGGTCAGATAACCCTCGGTCTACGGTCAGATAACCCTCGGTCTATGGTCAGATAACCCTCTGTCTACGGTCAGATAACCCTCGGTCTATGGTCAGATAACCCTCGGTCTATGGTCAGATAACCCTCTGTCTACGGTCAGATAACCCTCGGTCTATGGCCAGATAACCCTCGGTCTATGGTCAGATAACCCTCTGTCTATGGTCAGACAACCCTCGGTCAGATAACCTTCAGTCAGATAACCTTCGGTCAGATAACCCTCGGTCTACGGTCAGATAACCCTCGGTCTATGGTCAGATAACCCTCTGTCTACGGTCAGATAACCCTCGGTCTATGGTCAGATAACCCTCGGTCTATGGTCAGATAACCCTCTGTCTACGGTCAGATAACCCTCGGTCTATGGCCAGATAACCCTCGGTCTACGGTCAGATAACCCTCGGTCTATAGTCAGATAACCCTCGGTCTACGGTCAGATAACCCTCTGTCTACGGTCAGATAACCCTCTGTCTACGGTCAGATAACCCTCGGTCTATGGTCAGATAACCCTCGGTCTACGGTCAGATAACCCTCGGTCTACGGTCAGATAACCCTCGGTCTATGG
>NC_137102.1:62876333-62891333 GCF_949357685.1 Gobio gobio
GGGGCCATTTTAGTCCAGTGAACTCATTGTCATGTTCAAGAAACCAGTTTGAAATGATTGGAGCTTTGTGACGGTGCATTATCCTGCTGGAAGTAGCCATCAGAGGATGGGGACATGGTGCTCATAAAGGGATGGACATGGGCAGAAACAATGCTCAGGTAGGCCGTGGCATTTAAACCATGCCCAATTGGCACTAAGGGGCCTAAAGTGTGCCAAGAAAACATCCCCCACACCATTACACCACCACCACCAGCCTGCACAGTGGGAACAAGGCATGATGGATCCATGTTCTCATTCTGTTTACGCCAAATTCTGACTCTACCATCTGAATGTCTCAACAGAAATCCAGACTCATCAGACCAGGCAACATTTTTCCAGTCTTCAACTGTCCAATTTTGGTGAGCTGGTGCAAATTGTCGCCTCTTTTTCCTCTTTGTAGTGGAGATGAGTGGTACCCGGTGGGGTCTTCTGCTGTTGTAGCCCATCCGCCTCAAGGTTGTGTGTGTTGTGGCTTCACAAATGCTTTGCTGCAGACCTCGGTTGTAACGAGTGGTTATTTCAGTCAAAGTTGCTCTTCTATCAGCTTGAATCAGTCGGCCCATGACCTCTGACCTCTAGCATCAACAAGGCATTTTCTCCCACAGGACTGCCGCATACTGGATGCTTTTCCCTTTTCACACCATTCTTTGTAAACCCTAGAAATGGTTGTGTGTGAAAATCCCAGTAACTGAGCAGATTGTGAAATACTCAGACCGGCCCGTCTGGCACCAACAACCATGCCACGCTCAAAATCGCTTAAATCTCCTTTCTTTCCCATTCCGACATTCAGTGTGGAGTTCAGGAGATTGTCTTGACCAGGACCACACCCCTAAATGCATTGAAGCAACTGCCCTGTGATTGGTTGATTAGATCATTGCATTAATGAGAAATTGAACAGGTGTTCCTAATAATCCTTTAGGTGAGTGTATAGTGACATAGTAACCACCCAGAAAATCCTACCATCCACACAGAATACCCTAGCAACCGCATAGCAACCCCCTGGCTACCCTAGCAACCGCATAGTAACACCCTAAAATCTGTTTTCTGATAGACTGTATTGACTTCATTAAACCCTGCTGTGTGTTCCAGCGCTCCATCGATGAGAAGTTCCGCTGTCTGGAGGAGAAGGAGGCGGAGGTGCACCGCCTACAGCTGGTGCTGCGCGAGAAGGACCGCGACCTGGAGAGGCTGCGCTGCGTCCTCAACAACACCAACGACACCGTCACGGTGTGTGTCCTCGGTGCGTCGCACACAGACCGTCTGCGGAGCTGGGATTAACTGTGTGTGTGTGTGTGTGTGTGCAGGGTCTGGATGCTCTGGTGCGCAGTAAGGAGCTGGAATTAGAGAGAACACTGGAGATGTGCCGGAAACTGGAGTGGGTGAAGCAGCAGAGTGAAGAGAAGCACACACTCGCTGTACGAGAGAGAGACGGCCTCATCCAGCGGCTGCAGACGGCTCTGCGCACACACAGCAAAGAGACAGAGGTAAACACACACGTTAGGCTAGAGGTCTGCGCAGGACTGTTTTTTAAGTCCCGCTCCCGCTGGGGGTATATTCCGCACCCACCCGTTCCCGCTATATACATACTAGGGCTGTACGATTAATCGGAAAATAACCGAAACCGACATTCAGAACCTCTAACCGACGTATTTTTCCCATGTCGGTTATTTCGGTTTTCACGTGACTCCGACCCCGTCAGTCACATCAAGTGCAGTTTGCAGACACACAGATGCAGGAGCAGTTATCATCATGAAGCTTCGAAGCGTTATGAATCAGTGAGTCGATTCAGCGGTTCGGAGCATTATGAATCAGTGAGTCGATTCAGCGGTTCAGAGCGTTATGAATCAGTGAGTCGATTCAGCGGTTCGGAGCATTATGAATCAGTGAGTCGATTCAGCGGTTCAGAGCGTTATGAATCAGTGAGTCGATTCAGCAGTTTGGATCGCCAAATTTCAGCAGTTTGGCGGTTTGACACGTGATCCGAATCATGAATCGACTCATTGATTCATAACGCTTCGAAGCTTCATGAGGCCGTGTTTTGAAATCGTCATCACCTTTAAGATTAAGTAAAGCGAAGATATGCTGTTCTGAAAGGACATCAGGAACGTGATATTGAATGACCGACCGCTCCCGTTCAAATCACACCAGAGTCACGACCACTACCGTGTTTTAGTCGGAAATTTAATCCTGCAGCGCAAAATATCTGGTCGGGTCCCGTGGGAATGCGGACCTCTACACTAGGCTAGTCTGGGATACAAACACACACCCAGAGCGTTGAGTAAAAGCAGCCAATCAGATTGGAGCTGTGCCTTACCGAGTGTGTGTGTGTTGACAGGAGCTCAGGTCAGTGCTGTTGGGGAAGGCGTCCGCCCCTGATGGGCTGCAGGAGCTCCAGGCCCATCTCTCTGTGAAAGAGTGTCTGTTCCAGGAAGTGATGTCAGAGCGCAGCCAGCAGCTGCAGGAGCACCACAGACAGCTGAGCGAGCTGCTGGACGCCATCAGCTCCAGAGATCAGGACATGAAGGTGCGGATGACCATCAGTGACCTCTGTTCTGGCTCTGTGCTCGTCTCCTCATGTCTCATGTTGTGTCAGGATTACGGGGCGAGGCTGGGGCGGGTGATATCCGAGCGGGCGGCTCAGGTGCAGGAGTTGCGTCAGCAGCTGGCGTCACGTGACCAAGAGAGAGAGAGAGACACTTCAGCGGCCAGAGATCTGCAGAGACTCCAGAGCCTTCTCAAGGAGAAAGACTCCTTCATACAGGTCACACACTAAACACATCCACTACATGAGACGCAATTACCCTTCTCACCACTGTGGTGATGTGTGTGTGTAAATGTGCCGCGGTAATGATGTGTGTGTGTAAATGTGCCGCGGTAATGATGTGTGTGTGTAAATGTGTCGCGGTAATGATGTGTGTGTGTAAATGTGCCGCGGTAATGATGTGTGTGTGTAAATGTGTTGTGGTAATGATGTGTGTGTGTGTAAATGTGTTGTGGTAATGATGTGTGTGTGTAAATGTGTCGCAGTAATGATGTGTGTGTAAATGTGTCGCGGTAATGATGTGTGTGTGTAAATGTGTCGCGGTAATGATGTGTGTGTGTAAATGTGTCGCGGTAATGATGTATGTGTGTAAATGTGTTGTGGTAATGATGTGTGGGTGTAAATGTGTTGTGGTAATGATGTGTGTGTGTGTAAATGTGTTGTGGTAATGATGTGTGTGTGTAAATGTGTCGCAGTAATGATGTGTGTGTAAATGTGTCGCGGTAATGATGTGTGTGTGTAAATGTGCCGCGGTAATGATGTGTGTGTGTAAATGTGCCGCGGTAATGATGTGTGTGTGTAAATGTGTCGCGGTAATGATGTGTGTGTGTAAATGTGCCGCGGTAATGATGTGTGTGTGTAAATGTGTTGTGGTAATGATGTGTGTGTGTGTAAATGTGTTGTGGTAATGATGTGTGTGTGTAAATGTGTCGCAGTAATGATGTGTGTGTAAATGTGTCGCGGTAATGATGTGTGTGTGTAAATGTGTCGCGGTAATGATGTATGTGTGTAAATGTGTCGCGGTAATGATGTGTGTGTGTAAATGTGTTGTGGTAATGATGTGTGTGTGTAAATGTGTCGCGGTAATGATGTGTGTGTGTAAATGTGTCGCGGTAATGATGTGTGTGTGTAAATGTGTCGCGGTAATGATGTGTGTGTGTAAATGTGTCGCGGTAATGATGTATGTGTGTAAATGTGTTGTGGTAATGATGTGTGTGTGTAAATGTGCCGCGGTAATGATGTGTGTGTGTAAATGTGTCGCAGTAATGATGTGTGTAAATGTGCCGCGGTAATGATGTGTGTGTGTAAATGTGTCGCAGTAATGATGGGTGTGTGTAAATGTGCCGCGGTAATGATGTGTGTGTGTAAATGTGCCGCGGTAATGATGTGTGTGTGTAAATGTGTTGTGGTAATGATGTGTGGGTGTAAATGTGTTGTGGTAATGATGTGTGTGTGTAAATGTGTCGCGGTAATGATGTGTGTGTGCAAATGTGTCGCGGTAATGATGTGTGTGTGTAAATGTGTCGCGGTAATGATGTGTGTGTGTAAATGTGCCGCGGTAATGATGTGTGTGTGTAAATGTGTCGCAGTAATGATGTGTGTGTGTAAATGTGCCGCGGTAATGATGTGTGTGTGTAAATGTGTCGCAGTAATGATGTGTGTGTGTAAATGTGCCGCGGTAATGATGTGTGTGTGTAAATGTGCCGCGGTAATGATGTGTGTGTGTAAATGTGTTGTGGTAATGATGTGTGGTTGTAAATGTGTTGTGGTAATGATGTGTGTGTGTAAATGTGTCGCGGTAATGATGTGTGTGTGCAAATGTGTCGCGGTAATGATGTGTGTGTGTGTAAATGTGTTGTGGTAATGATGTGTGTGTGTAAATGTGTCGCGGTAATGATGTGTGTGTGTGTAAATGTGTCGCGGTAATGATGTGTGTGTGTAAATGTGTTGTGGTAATGATGTGTGTGTGTAAATGTGTCGCAGTAATGATGTGTATGTGTAAATGTGCCACTGTAATGATGTGTGTGTGTAAATGTGTCGCTGTAATGATGTGTGTGTGTAAATGTGTTGCGGTAATGATGTGTGTGTGTAAATGTGTTGTGGTAATGATGTGTGGGTGTAAATGTGTTGTGGTAATGATGTGTGTGTGTAAATGTGTCGCAGTAATGATGTGTGTGTAAATGTGTTGCGGTAATGATGTGTGTGTGTAAATGTGTTGCGGTAATGATGTGTGTGTGTAAATGTGTTGTGGTAATGATGTGTGGGTGTAAATGTGTTGTGGTAATGATGTGTGTGTGTAAATGTGTCGCGGTAATGATGTGTGTGTGCAAATGTGTCGCGGTAATGATGTGTGTGTGTAAATGTGTCGCGTAATGATGTGTGTGTGTAAATGTGCCGCGGTAATGATGTGTGTGTGTAAATGTGTCGCAGTAATGATGTGTGTGTGTAAATGTGCCGCGGTAATGATGTGTGTGTGTAAATGTGTCGCAGTAATGATGTGTGTGTGTAAATGTGCCGCGGTAATGATGTGTGTGTGTAAATGTGCCGCGGTAATGATGTGTGTGTGTAAATGTGTTGTGGTAATGATGTGTGGGTGTAAATGTGTTGTGGTAATGATGTGTGTGTGTAAATGTGTCGCGGTAATGATGTGTGTGTGCAAATGTGTCGCGGTAATGATGTGTGTGTGTAAATGTGTTGTGGTAATGATGTGTGTGTGTAAATGTGTCGCGGTAATGATGTGTGTGTGTAAATGTGTCGCGGTAATGATGTGTGTGTGTAAATGTGTTGTGGTAATGATGTGTGTGTGTAAATGTGTCGCAGTAATGATGTGTATGTGTAAATGTGCCACTGTAATGATGTGTGTGTGTAAATGTGTCGCTGTAATGATGTGTGTGTGTAAATGTGTTGTGGTAATGATGTGTGTGTGTAAATGTGTTGTGGTAATGATGTGTGTGTGTAAATGTGTTGTGGTAATGATGTGTATGTGTGTAAATGTGCCACAGTAATGATGTGTGTGTGTAAATGTGCCACTGTAATGATGTGTGTGTGTAAATGTGTCGCTGTAATGATGTGTGTGTGTAAATGTGTTGTGGTAATGATGTGTGTGTGTAAATGTGTTGTGGTAATGATGTGTGTGTGTGTAAATGTGTTGTGTGTGCAGGAGTTACTGCAGGGTCAGAGTGAGGCGTTGAGCTCCACAGCACAGGGTGAGTGTCATCGCTGTACAGCCAACATTTGATCAATTAAAATGATTCTCTTCATTCTGAGTGTGTGTGTGTGTGTGTGTGTTATGATGAACAGCTGTGTGTACGAGCAGCTCAGGTGATCTAGAGATTCAAGCGATCAGAGATGAGCTACAGCTGACCCTCAGAAAACAAAGAGAGACTGAGGTAAAACACGTCTTCACTTCACTCTTCAGATCACTCTTCAGTCCATGTCCTAAACTCTGCCCATGTGTTCGCTGAATAACTGAATATACATGTTTCTAGTTATATGAAACTTTACAATATATATAAAAAAAACCTTTTCCAGTAAATCATGAACAACTGGAAAAGTCACAGGGCCTTCAAATATTATTGTGGACATTAGAGGGGTTTGGAGTCAAAAAGGTTGAGAAACACTTATTGTGTCTCTGTCCTTGTGTGTGTGTGTGTGTGTGTGTGTGTGTGTGTGTGTGTGTGTGTGTGTGTGTGTGTGTGTGTGTGTGTGTGTGTGTGTGTGTGTGTGTGTGTGTGTGTGTAGCGGGAGCTGTCAGAGTTGCGCTCTCTTCTGGCTGCAGGCCGTCATGACACACTGAGCTCTGATCAGCAGGTAAGATCATGAGATGTGGCCTGTACATGTGTGTGTGTGTGTGTGTGTGTGTGTGTGTGTGTGTATGTATACTCATGTCGTGTGTGTGTGTCAGTGTGTCCTGCAGCAGCTGGTGTTGGAGCAGCAGGCGCTGAATGAAGCTCTGAGAGCCGAGACGAGTCTCTATCAGTCGCTCAGACGCGTCCAGGGTCAGGAGGACAGGTCAGAACACAACACACACTCTTCACGTCACTGTGTGTGTGTGTGTGTGTCTGTGACGCTGCTGATCTCCGCCACTCATGATGTCCATTTCTCTGTGTGAATGTGTTAAAGGAGGAGTTCAGGAATGTTCTGTCATTTTCTGACCATCATGGCGTTCTAAACACACATGACTGTGTATTCACAAAAGACCTACAGCGTATTTTTGTTTAGTGGAGCTACATGATATGATTGGCTGCTGAGAGACTTCAGTGTAAACGCCCACTGCTGTGATTGGCTGACATCTTTGTTTATGAAATTATATTCAGATCTATGGCATTATATTCAGATATACCCTCACCTAAAGGATTATTAGGAACACACACTAATACTGTGTTTGACCCCCTTTGGCCTTCAGAACTGCCTTAATTCTACGTGGCATTGACTCAACAAGCTGCTGAAAGCATTCTTTAGAAATGTTGGCCCATATTGATAGGAGAGCATCTGCAGTTGATGGAGATTTGTGGGATGCACATCCAGGGCACGAAGCTCCCGTTCCACCACATCCCAAAGATGCTCTATTGGGTTGAGATCTGGAGACTGTGGGGCCATTTTAGTCCAGTGAACTCATTGTCATGTTCAAGAAACCAGTTTGAAATGATTGGAGCTTTGTGACGGTGCATTATCCTGCTGGAAGTAGCCATCAGAGGATGGGGACATGGTGCTCATAAAGGGATGGACATGGGCAGAAACAATGCTCAGGTAGGCCGTGGCATTTAAACCATGCCCAATTGGCACTAAGGGGCCTAAAGTGTGCCAAGAAAACATCCCCCACACCATTACACCACCACCACCAGCCTGCACAGTGGGAACAAGGCATGATGGATCCATGTTCTCATTCTGTTTACGCCAAATTCTGACTCTACCATCTGAATGTCTCAACAGAAATCCAGACTCATCAGACCAGACCACTATCAAAAATCTTGATATCATACCGTTTGAAATAAAATACATACTGGTATTTTCCCAGTACCGGTATACCGCGCATCCCTACTACACACTCACTAAAGATGAAAAAAGTCATAATCAGGATTTATGTGATTTCATGTGATGTCATCACTGATAAGAACAGAATAACCTGAACTCCGCCTTTAAAGGGTTAGTTCACCCAAAAATGTAAATTGTGTCATTAATGACTGAGCCTCATGTGGTTGGACACCCGTCAGACCTCCGTTCATCTTCAGACACAAATGAAGATATTTTAGTGTAAATCTGATGCTCTGAAAGGCCTCCATTGGCTCAACTTTACACTCTCAAGACCCTTAAAAGACACTAAAGACTAAAGTTACAAAGTCCATCTCACTACAGCGGCTCTACAATAACTTTATGAAGACGAGAATAGTTTCTGTGCGCAAAAAAACCCTAAATAACGACTTATATAGAGATGACAATTTCAAAACACGGCATCATTAAGCTTCGAAGCGTTATGAATCAGTGAGTCGATTCATGAATCGGATCGCGTGTCAAACCGCTGAATCGACTCACTGATTCATAACGCTTCGAAGCTTCATGATGCCTTGTTTTGAAATCGTCATCACTTATTTAGGGTTTTTTTGCGCACAAAAACTATTCTCGTCTTCATAAAGTTATTGTAGAGCCGCTGTAGTGAGATGGACTTTGTAACTTTAGTCTTTAGTGTCTTTTAAGGGTCTTGAGAGTGTAAAGTTGAGCCAATGGAGGCCTTTCAGAGCATCAGATTTACACTAAAATATCTTCATTTGTGTCTGAAGATGCACGGAGGTCTGACGGGTGTCCAACCACATGAGGGTAAGTAATTAATGACAGAATTTTCATTTTTGGGTGAACTAACCCTTTAAAGGCTGAGGCGGTTCTGTTGTGACCTGTGTGTGTCGTTGTCCTCCAGCAGCTCAGAGAAGGAGACAGCGCTTCATGCCCACCTGGACTCTCTGCGGGCGCTGCGCGGGCAGCTGGACCAGACCCTGGCGCGGAGCAGAGAGACGGCGCTGGCACTGGACCGGGCCACAGGGGGCTATGGAGGTGGGACACGGCAGAGTTTGGCCTCCGGGCCTGCAGGGGGCGCTGGCGCTGATCTGAGTGAAGCGCTAGTCCAGCATGAAGGATCATAACCAGCCAGAACTGTGTGTTTTTGTACAGTGTACATGTGTTTAATCCATTATCCCCAGTAGTCTGCCTGTGAATGGTGTGTGTGTGTGTGTGTGTGTGTGTGGTGTTGATGTTCTGTCAGCCTCATTCATGATTTTGAGTTCACACACTCGAGTGTTACACGAGAATTACACGACTACAGAAATTTCTACTGTGCTTTCTGCCAGATGCATGGCTTTGTAACTTCAAGCTCTTTTTCTGACACAAACTGTACGGGACGATACTTTAGTGCCAAATGAGTCTGATTTTACTGCATCACTCCGCTTGCTTTGTTCTTGTAAATGCAAACATGAAATCTATTTAATGTACCTCAAACTGAAAAGAAATAAATCTAACCCGATTTCTTGGCCGAAACCCTTTTGTATTTTTTTTATGACCCATTTGGATCAGTGAGAATGTCCTCAGATTGTTGAGATAGACTCATCTCAGGTGAGTGTGTGAACTGGAGCATTCTCAGAGAACACGTCACTGGGTTTCATTTCCTCTAGTCATGTGTTGTTTTATTATCATTGAGCTGTTTGATAAGCATAATTAATCCACGCGCATGCAGAGCGTTCATCTCATGTCTGCATGGCTGTGACTTTGTGTGGTTTGGTGACAATATGCAGATTTAAAATCATCAGCTAAACGAGAAGATGAAGCATTTCATGAAACCCCAACGAAAGCACATTTCCATCTGTTGGTCACATCACACACACTGTATATCGCAGAGTTTCACGGCTGGTCCTCCTACATCACAAGTGAATTAACTAATCAATAATAAATCACCAATAATAACATATTCAAATCCCATCCTTATGAACTTCCTGTTGTGATGGTGACCCTCATCTCTAGTTGAGGCATTGTGACCTTTGACATCTTAAACCAGCTCAACAGAAGGGACTTTTATAGCACCATCTCTGGGTCTTCGCACGATTGTCAATATATACACACACCAAGCAGGCATAACATTATGACAGGTGAAGTGAAGAACACTGATGATCTCTTCGTCACAGCACCTGTTAGTGGGTGGGATATATTAGGCAGCAAGTGAACATTTTGTCATGGGCGGCCGAGGCTCATTGATGCCCATGTGGTTGTTCAAACAGACGAGCTACTGGAGCTCAAACTGCTCCAGAAGTTAATGCTGGTTCTGATAGAAAGGTGTCAGAATACACAGAGCATCTCAGTTTGTGGAGTATGGGGCGGAGGCAGTGATGCTTTGGGCAATGTTCTGCTGGGAAACCTTGGGTCCTCCATCATGTGGATGTGACTTTGATAATATGCCCTGCAACAAAGCACAAATGCTTCAGGAATGGTTTGAGGAGCACAACAACAAGTTTGAGGCGTTGACTCGGCCTCTAAATTCCCCAGATCTCAATCCAATCGAGCATCTGTGGGATGAGCTGAACAAACAAGTCCCATCCATGGACGCCCCGCCTCACAACTTACAGGACTTAAAGGATCTGCTGCTTACATCTTGGAGCCAGATACCACAGCACACCTTCAGGGGTCTAGAGGAGGCCATGCCTCGATGGGTCAGGGCTGTTTTGGACCAACATAATATTAGGAATAGGTCATAATGTTATGCCTGATCAGGGTATTAGTGAAGTTCCTAAATGTAGTTTAGGGAGGAGCAAGCCCATCTACGCTTCCAATCAACAACCAGAGTATTCCGCTTACCTCTCTTCAGTCATATCCTATATTTAGTCACTGTGGGATATACAGAGCTCAAGCTGAAACTGCTTCATCGAGCCCCTCATCAGTGGACATACGTTTAACCTAATATCTTAAGATTATATGGGAAAACAAACAATTAATATCAATATAAAAATCTCTCTTTATCTGACAACATGAAACGCTATATTTATCTGTCCTACATGACATATTCATACATTTAATCACATTATTGTCTTCATACACATCTGAAGATTTCATAGACTCTAATAATCCTTCAGCATGAGAGGAATAAACACAGTTTGATCTCTAGTGTGACTGGTTAGCTGCAGTTAGTGATCACAGTCAGTGTAGTTTGTTCTTTTTTTCTTTCTTTCTGTTTGCTAGTGTAGTTTCAGGTCTTTTGTGTAAACTCATGTTATATAACTAGAAGGGCAGAGACGAAAGTAACTTTAAAGGGATTGTTCAGAGAAATAATCATTCTGTCATCATTTACTCTCCCTCACATCTTTCAAACCTGAATGACTTTCTTTCTTCTGTTACACACAAAAGAAGACTTTAGAGGAATGCAAACACTGAACCTGCTGACTGTCATTGTATGGTCAAAACAAACATCTTCTTTTGTCAGAAGTCATTGCGCTTTGGAAAGACAGGCTGTGTAAATGATGACAAATGTTGTGCTTTTGTGTGAATTTTCCCTTTAATGTTCCCCATGTGAGAGACAGATGAGGAATGGCAGTGGAGATGAAGGGAGGAAGAAAAGGCAGCTGTACAGACGGATTAGCTGGATGTAGAGAGACAGAATGAGATGATGACTTAAATGAGACAGAGGTGTGTGAAGAGGAATCTTAGCGTCTCTCATGTTTCCTTTTAGAATCCAGCAGTGATGAAGATGAAGAAGATCCTGACAGCAGCAGCAGTGAAGAGTTCACCGACAGCATAGAGGACGACGACATCAAACTCACAGCTCAGAGTCTGACGAGCTCGCAGGTAAAAACTCATTCAGAGCAACGTCAGCATCAGTCAGTCATCAGCATCAGTCAGCATCAGTCATCAGTCAGCATCAGTCATCAGTCAGCATCAGTCATCAGTCAGCATCAGTCATCAGTCAGCATCAGTCATCAGTCAGCATCAGTCAGCATCAGTCATCAGTCAGCATCAGTCATCAGTCAGCATCAGTCAGCATCAGTCAGCATCAGTCATCAGTCAGCATCAGTCAGCATCAGTCAGCATCAGTCAGTCATCAGCATCAGTCAGCATCAGTCATAGGTCAGCATCAGTCATCAGTCAGCATCAGTCAGCATCAGTCAGCATCAGTCATCAGTCAGCATCAGTCAGTCATCAGCATCAGTCAGCATCAGTCATAGGTCAGCATCAGTCATCAGTCAGCATCAGTCAGCATCAGTCAGCATCAGTCAGTCATCAGCATCAGTCAGCATCACTCATCAGTCAGCATCAGTCATAGGTCAGCATCAGTCATCAGTCAGCATCAGTCAGTCATCAGCATCAGTCAGCATCAGTCATCAGTCAGCATCAGTCATCAGTCAGCATCAGTCAGTCATCAGCATCAGTCAGCATCAGTCATCAGTCAGCATCAGTCATAGGTCAGCATCAGTCATCAGTCAGCATCAGTCAGCATCAGTCAGTCATCAGCATCAGTCAGCATCAGTCATCAGTCAGCATCAGTCATAGGTCAGCATCAGTCATCAGTCAGCATCAGTCATCAGTCAGCATCAGTCAGTCATCAGCATCAGTCAGCATCAGTCATCAGTCAGCATCAGTCATAGGTCAGCATCAGTCATCAGTCAGCATCAGTCATCAGTCAGCATCAGTCAGCATCAGTCATCAGTCAGCATCAGTCATCAGTCAGCATCAGTCATCAGTCAGCATCAGTCAGCATCAGTCATCAGTCAGCATCAGTCATCAGTCAGCATCAGTCAGCATCAGTCATCAGTCAGCATCAGTCAGCATCAGTCATCAGTCAGCATCAGTCAGCATCAGTCAGCATCAGTCATCAGTCAGCATCAGTCAGCATCAGTCAGCATCAGTCAGCATCAGTCATCAGTCAGCATCAGCATCAGTTGACAGTCAGCATCAGTCAGCATCAGTCATCAGTTGACAGTCAGCATCAGCATCAGTTGACAGTCAGCATCAGTCAGCATCAGTCAGCATCAGTCATCAGTCAGCATCAGTCAGCATCAGTCATCAGTCAGCATCAGTCAGCATCAGTCAGCATCAGTCATCAGTCAGCATCAGTCATCAGTCAGCATCAGCATCAGTTGACAGTCAGCATCAGTCATCAGTTGACAGTCAGCATCAGCATCAGTTGACAGTCAGCATCAGCATCAGTTGACAGTCAGCATCAGTCAGCATCAGCATCAGTTGACAGTCAGCATCAGCATCAGTTGACAGTCAGCATCAGTCAGCATCAGTCATCAGTCAGCATCAGTCAGCATCAGTCATCAGTTGACAGTCAGCATCAGCATCAGTTGACAGTCAGCATCAGCATCAGTTGACAGTCAGCATCAGTCAGCATCAGCATCAGTTGACAGTCAGCATCAGCATCAGTTGACAGTCAGCATCAGTCAGCATCAGTCATCAGTCAGCATCAGTCATCAGTCAGCATCAGTCATAGGTCAGCATCAGTCAGCATCAGTCAGCATCAGTCAGCATCAGTCATCAGTCAGCATCAGTCAGCATCAGTCAGCATCAGTCATCAGTCAGCATCAGTCATCAGTCAGCATCAGTCAGCATCAGTCATCAGTCAGCATCAGTCAGCATCAGTAGGCATCAGTCATAGGTCAGCAGTCAGCATCGGTCATAAGTCAGCATCAGTCAGCATCAGTCATCAGTCAGCATCAGTCAGCATCAGTCAGCATCAGTCATCAGTCAGCATCAGTCATCAGTCAGCATCAGTCAGCATCAGTCATAGGTCAGCATCAGTCAGCATCAGTCAGCATCAGTCATCAGTCAGCATCAGTTGTCAGTCAGCATCAGTCAGCATCAGTCATCAGTCAGCATCAGTTGTCAGTCAGCATCAGTCATCAGTCAGCATCAGTCATCAGTCAGCATCAGTTGTCAGTCAGCATCAGTCAGCATCAGTCATTAGTCAGCATCAGTTGTCAGTCAGCATCAGTTTTCAGTCAGCATCAGTCAGCATCAGTCATCAGTCAGCATCAGTTGTCAGTCAGCATCAGTCAGCATCAGTCATCAGTCAGCATCAGTTGTCAGTCAGCATCAGTCATCAGTCAGCATCAGTCATCAGTCAGCATCAGTCATCAGTCAGCATCAGTTGTCAGTCAGCATCAGTCATCAGTCAGCATCAGTCATCAGTCAGCATCAGTCAGCATCAGTTGTCAGTCAGCATCAGTCAGCATCAGTCAGCATCAGTTGTCAGTCAGCATCAGTCAGCATCAGTCATCAGTCAGCATCAGTCAGCATCAGTCAGCATCAGTCATCAGTCAGCATCAGTCAGCATCAGTCATCAGTCAGCATCAGTCATCAATCAGCATCAGTCATCAGTCAGCATCAGTCATCAGTCAGCATCAGTCATCAGTCAGCATCAGTCATCAGTCAGCATCAGTTGTCAGTCAGCATCAGTCAGCATCAGTCATCAGTCAGCATCAGTTGTCAGTCAGCATCAGTCATCAGTCAGCATCAGTCAGCATCAGTCATCAGTCAGCATCAGTTGTCAGTCAGCATCAGTCATCAGTCAGCATCAGTCATCAGTCAGCATCAGTCAGCATCAGTTGTCAGTCAGCATCAGTCAGCATCAGTCAGCATCAGTTGTCAGTCAGCATCAGTCAGCATCAGTCATCAGTCAGCATCAGTCAGCATCAGTCATCAGTCAGCATCAGTCAGCATCAGTCATCAGTCAGCATCAGTCATCAATCAGCATCAGTCATCAGTCAGCATCAGTCATCAGTCAGCATCAGTCATCAGTCAGCATCAGTCAGCATCAGTCAGCATCAGTTGTCAGTCAGCATCAGTCAGCATCAGTCATCAGTCAGCATCAGTCATCAATCAGCATCAGTCATCAGTCAGCATCAGTCATCAGTCAGCATCAGTCATCAGTCAGCATCAGTCATCAGTCAGCATCAGTCAGCATCAGTCAGCATCAGTTGTCAGTCAGCATCAGTCAGCATCAGTCATCAAGCATCAGTCAGCATCAGTCATCAGTCAGCATCAGTCAGCATCAGTCAGCATCAGTCAGCATCAGTCAGCATCAGTCATAGGTCAGCAGTCAGCATCAGTCATAAGTCAGCATCAGTCAGCATCAGTCAGCATCAGTCATCAGTCAGCATCAGTCAGCATCAGTCATCAGTTGTCAGTCAGCATCGGTCAGCATCAGTCAGCATCAGTTGTCAGTCAGCATCAGTCAGCATCAGTCAGCATCAGTTGTCAGTCAGCATCAGTCAGCATCAGTCAGCATCAGTCAGCATCAGTCATCAATCAGCATCAGTCATCAGTCAGCATGACAGCATCAGTTGTCAGTCAGCATCAGTCATCAGTCAGCATCAGTCAGTCAGCATCAGTCAGCATCAGTCAGCATCAGTCAGTCAGCATCAGTCAGCATCAGTTGTCAGTCAGCA
>NC_137102.1:62893833-62963833 GCF_949357685.1 Gobio gobio
CACACACACACCAGTGCTTCTGTCTGCACTCTCTACTTTCATTACTAATGATATTATCAGCATGACAATATGAGCAACACTGGAGCCGATGATCACGACCTGAGCAGGGTCACATGTGGTCACTCAACTAAAAGTAGGGCTCAATTTTCATAGCCCTAAAACTGTGATTATAAGGTTTCACATGCTTTCATGTGTTCTCATTTCTCTCTGTGCTATCGGAGAAATTCTCAATCTGTTTATCTGACTTCACCACGGACAATTCAAAACAACTCCTAGTTGTTAATATAAAACTACATCCATCCTTCCATCCATCTTCTTCCGCTTTATCCAGGGCCGGGTCACGGGGGCAGCAGTCTAAGCAGAGATGCCCAGACTTCCCTCTCCCTAGACACTTCCTCCAGCTCTTCCGGGGGAACCTGAGGCGTTCCCAGGCCAGCTGGAAGACATAATCCCTCCAGCGTGTCTTCCCCAGGGCCTCCTCCCAGTTGGACATGCCCGAAACACCTTCCCGGGAAGGCGTTCAGGAGGCATCCGGAACAGATGCCCGAGCCACCTCAGCTGACCCCTCTCGATGTGGAGGAGCAGCGGCTCTACTCTGAGTTCCTCCCGAGTGACTGAGCTTCTCACCCTATCTCTAAGGGAGCGCCCAGCCACCCTGCGGAGAAAGCTCATTTCGGCCGCCTGTATCCGGGATCTTGTCCTTTCGGTCGTGACCCAAAGCTCATGACCATAGGTGAGAGTAGGAACGTAGATTGACCGGTAAATCGAGAGCTTCGCCTTACGGCTTAGCTCCTTCTTCACTACGACAGACCGGTACATCGACCGCAATACTGCAGAAGCTGCACCGATCCGTCTGTCAATCTCCCGTTCCATCCTTCCCTCACTCGTGGACAAGACCCTTAGATACTTGAACTCCCCCACTTGAGGCAGGAACTCTCCACCAACCTGAAGTGGGCAAACCACCCTTTTCCGACTTAGGACCATGGCCTCGGACTTGGAGGTGCTGATCCTCATCCCAGCCGCTTCACACTCGACTGCAAACCGTCCCAGTGCATGCTGAAGGTCCTGGCTTGAGGAGGCCAACACGACAACATCATCCGCAAAGAGCAGAGACGAAACCGCGTGGTCCCCAAACCTGACACCCTCCGGCCCTTGGCTGCGCCTAGAAATTCTGTCCATAAAAATTATGAACAGAACCGGTGACAAAGGGCAGCCCTGCCGGAGTCCAACATGCACCGGGAACAAGTCTGACTTACTGCCGGCAATGCGGACCAAACTCCTGCTTCGGTCATACAGGGACCGAACAGCCCTAAGCAGGGGCCGCCGACCCCATACCCAGAGCGCCCTCCACAGGATGCCGCGAGGGACACAGTTGAATGCCTTCTCCAAATCCACAAAACACATGTGGACTGGTTGGGCAAACTCCCATGAACCCTCCAGCACCCTGTAGAGGGTATAGAGCTGGTCCAGTGTACCACGGCCCGGACGAAAACCACACTGTTCCTCCTGAATCCGAGGTTCTACTATCGGCCGTATTCTCCTCTCCAGTACCCTGGCATAGACTTTCCCGGGGAGGCTGAGAAGTGTGATCCCCCTGTAGTTGGAACACACCCTCCGGTCCCCCTTCTTGAAAAGAGGGACCACCACCCCGGTCTGCCAGTCCAGAGGCACTGTCCCCGACCGCCACGCGATACTGCAGAGGCGTGTCAGCCAAGACAGCCCCACAACATCCAGAGACTCGAGGTACTCATGGCGGATCTCATCCACCCCCGGTGCTTGCCTGAGTTTCTTGACCACCTCGGTGACTTCAGCCCGGGTGATGGACGAGTCCTCCTCTGAGCCTCCAGCCTCTGCTTCCTCAATGGAAGACATGATGGCGGGATTGAGGAGATCCTCGAAGTATTCCTTCCACCGTCCGACGACATCCCCAGTTGAGGTCAACAGCCGCCCATCGCCACTGTAAACAGCGTTGGTAGGGCCAGAATCTCTTCGAGGCCAGCCGATAGTCCTTTTCCATGGCCTCACCGAACTCCTCCCAGGCCCGAGTTTTTGCCTCCACAACCACCCGGGCTGCAGTCCGCTTAGCCTGCCGGTACGTGTCAGCTACTATCACCAGCGTTAACTCAAACACACATGAGCACACAGATACACTCTCACCGTCCTTCTCAGGTGTATCTGGTCTCTGCAGGATCCTTAACCCTAACGGATTACAGCCTCACCCCGAGAACGGCTCTATAACACTATCACTGCCTCTGCTGTGATCTATTGGGCGCAGAATCTTTAGTACTTCTATTCCTCAGCTGCAGCAGATATACCTCACACCACTCCCAAGTTGCTCTTTGCTGAAATGAAGTTTTATTCACAGCTGGGAGATCAGTGGTCACAACAACCAAATGAGTCTCCAGAACAGAAAGATGCATGTATATTTATGTTTCTTACAATTGATTGAAAATCAATGTTACTCAAGCCTTCTTCACTGTGATTGGTTCTGGTGATTTGTTTATAATGATCTGAGGTAATCATATGACTGTTCTATGAGTGTGTTAAGCACGTTTTTGGGTATGTCTACATGGTCTTTGGCCAGGGCCCGTATTTATCAAGCTTCTTAAAGTGCCATTTTAGTCTTAAGTACTGAGAATTCATGAAATTTGCGCCTACTTTCAAACTTAAGTATAAAAGCAAGTTATCAAATGTCTTAAAGCTAAGAATTACTCTTCCTCTCCCAGTTCTTTAAGAGCTCGAGAGGTCTCTCCAGTGGTTAGGAGTTGCCAGTAGGGGCTTGTGATGGCACTGAGGAAACAGAGATGTGCGCAAATCTTTTTAGAAGAGGAAGAATGTTTTTGAAATGTTTGACAATGAGCAGTTAATCAAACAGTATCGTTTGGACAGAGCAGGCGTCATCTTTGTCAGCGCTGGATAATGTTGGGCTGAACTTGCCTTTTATAAAATGTTTCCGCTGTTTGACTAATTCAGCAAGCAGTAGCGATCACTTCTTCCTCCCGCCAGTTCGGTTTTCTTTTAGAATCCATAATGGCTGATTATATCCAAAAATCTAGGCCATATATAGGCAGGTCAGTTACAGCACACCAGTTTTAAACATTTAATTAGGACTTGGTGGAAAACGTTTTTCAGATGTGTATATTATAATGTATTCTCTTGAAAATTATTTATTGTCAAATGTGTGTTGAATGTATACTCCTCTTAGGAATTTCACCATTCAATGTGAATTTATCTGAGAATATTCTTAAATAAGGACATCTATTCAGTGATTGGTTTATGCCTATGACATCATCCAAAATCCCGTTTGTGGCACAGCAGTGTCGCGAATCAACTCTAAGACTGACACTTCAGATTTAGTCCTCCACTTCACTTAAAGTATGGTTGAGATGCTTGATAACTAACTTTTAAGCACAGCTTTGAGCCAAGACTTTTTTTACTCTTAAGTCAATTCTTAGCAGTGTTCTCAGATGCTTTATAAATACGGGCCCTGAACACCCTTAGTCTGCGTTTTTCTGTAGTTTTATGTTAAATAATCCTCTTACCACTTCTGAGGCCATTATATCAAATATTTCCATCACAGTGCACAAGTTTGTCTCTAGCACTGGATGAGACTCTAGTGTAGATCTTTGTGTTTGTTTCCCTGTTGGTCAGAGTTTGATGAGTTGGAGATGTCCCTCTCGGTTACGGGGAGCAGGCGCTGCGGTTGGCATGGCGACAGTGACGGCCCTCAGACGGACGACCCGTCCTCGCTGCAGTGTTTGGTGCAGGACCTGCGAGCTCAGCTCTCTCGCTGCCACAAAGTGATCCGCGGCCTGCAGCTGCGCCTGCGCTCGCTCTCCACCTCCTCCGACTACGCCTCCAGCCTGGAGCGCACACCCCGCAAGGTACCGGCCGTGGATCTGCTGCTCACTGTACAGCAGGATCACACTAGCTTGATCGTATATGTTTATCTGGATCGTTGATTTCCGACCTTCATGACACTAACAGTTGATTCATGTCTTCTGATGACCGACTCTGTGTCTGAACCTGTCAGGTGAACTGGGCGTTTCAGGCGGCTCACAGCGGTCTGGAGGAGGACGAGGGCTGGCAGTCCGACGGGCCGCAGAGACCCAGCCGTGAGCTGCAGGAGCTGGTGGGCCGAGTGGCGCTGCTGGAGACGCAGATCCAGAGCTCCAAGCTGGAGGGAAAGAGCGGCCCAGAGGAGGGCCAATGTGCCACCTGGCCTGGGTGAGCTTGCATCACGCGCCGTCAAACAGACACGCACCCCTTAACATAGCTGTCAACATGGGCGTAGATTACGTGGGGGACGGGGGGGACATGTCCCCCGCACTTTTAATAAAATGTACATTCGTCCCCCGCACTTTTAATAAAACGTACATTCGTCCCCCGCACTTTTAATAAAACGTACATTCGTCCCCCGCACTTTTAATAAAACGTACATTCGTCCCCCGCACTTTTAATAAAACGTACATTCGTCCCCCGCACTTTTAATAAAACGTACATTCGTCCCCCGCACTTTTAATAAACCGTACATTCGTCCCCCGCACTTTTAATAAAACGTACATTCGTCCACCGCACTTTTAATAAAACGTACATTCGTCCCCCACACTTTTAATAAACCGTACATTCGTCCCCCGCACTTTTAATAAAACGTACATTCGTCCCCCGCACTTTTAATAAACCGTACATTCGTCCCCCGCACTTTTAATAAAACGTACATTCGTCCACCGCACTTTTAATAAAACGTACATTCGTCCCCCACACTTTTAATAAACCGTACATTCGTCCCCCGCACTTTTAATAAACCGTACATTCGTCCCCCGCACTTTTAATAAAACGTACATTCGTCCACCGCACTTTTAATAAAACGTACATTCGTCCCCCACACTTTTAATAAACCGTACATTCGTCCCCCGCACTTTTAATAAACCGTACATTCGTCCCCCGCACTTTTAATAAACCGTACATTCTTCCCCCGCACTTTTAATAAAACGTACATTCGTCCCCCGCACTTTTAATAAACCGTACATTCTTCCCCCGCACTTTTAATAAAACGTACATTCGTCCCCCGCACTTTTAATAAACCGTACATTCGTCCCCCGCACTTTTAATAAACCGTACATTCGTTCCCCGCACTTTTAATAAAACGTACATTGGTCCCCCGCACTTTTAATAAACCGTACATTCGTTCCCCGCACTTTTAATAAAACGTACATTGGTCCCCCGCACTTTTAATAAAACGTACATTCGTCCCCTGCACTTTTAATAAAACGTACATTCGTCCCCCGCACTTTTAATAAACCGTACATTCGTCCCCCGCACTTTTAATAAACCGTACATTCGTCCCCCGCACTTTTAATAAACCGTACATTCGTCCCCCACACTTTTAATAAACCGTACATTCGTCCCCCGCACTTTTAATAAACCGTACATTCGTCCCCCGCACTTTTAATAAACCGTACATTCGTCCCCCACACTTTTACCGGGTCGCACCGGTCCTAGTCGACCCGCTCCGTGTGGGATTGGAACCGGCGTCTAGTCGCACCGCTCTTACTGGCCTACGTCTGTTACACAAGCAAGTTCGTTTACGTAGAAGCCAACCTAAATAAATCTAGATTTAAATTCAAAGACACAAAATAATCTATACATGACCTGTCATTTTATTCGTATACAGAAACGAGGCGATCTGAACACTATGGAGTGCTAACACTCTCGTGCAACACTAATTCATACTCGAAGGCATAGGGCGCGCTCTCAAAGAAAAAAACAAATCTGTTTCGTAGAAGTAAAACCGTCACGTTCCAAAGGCATTCAGCGCTGTAGCAGCAGCTGCATAAAAATAATCGCTATGACTGACGAAACGTGACAAACAAACACGATTGCGACAATATATGGTTTGTGTTTTTCCAGCCATCTATATTTGAGTATTTATTGACAATAAAGAATAGGAATAATGCAGTGTTAACTGACAGCCTTTTAAATGTTTAGTATCTTCTGCTTGCCAAGGCTGCATTTATTTAATAAAAAATACTGTTAAAACATTTATATTGCAAAATATATTCACATATATATTCACAGATGTTTTAATTTGTAATGATATAGTAAAGTGTCATTTATTCCTGTGATCAAAGTTGAATTTTCAGCATCATTACTGCAGTCTTCAGTATCACATGATCCTTCTGAAATCCATCTAATATGATCATTTGATGAAAAGGAAACTTATGATTATTTATGATTATAATCATTGTTGAAAACAGCTGTGGAAACCATGATGCATTTTATTTTTCAGGATTTTTTAATGAATAGAAAGTTAAATGAACAGCATTTATTTGCATTGAATAAAGCATGGATAAATCTTTTGTTATATTATAAATGTTCACAAAGGCTTTTACACGGCACCCCTGCTCTCGTCAGACGGCACCCCGGTTGGGAAACACTGGCCTAAGCTACTGTCTGTGCACTGCCACCTGCTGGACTGGTGCAAATGCAAGCCACTTCACAGACACAGATAGTTGCGTGTTCTGAATTAACACAATCAGAGCGTAAAAATACGGGATATTTTATGGGAAAATACTAAAACGGGAAGACAGTGGGAAAAGAGCTAAAATACGTGAGAAACCCGGAAAAACAGGAGGGTTGACAGCTATGCCCCTTAATAGTCTAGGTGGAAGAGTTGAGAGACGGGGAGTGATAAATATTGGGGTGGATAAACCATAGGTGGATGATTGATTCTGTGGTAAATACAACGTGATTAAAATTTTGAGAATTTTGAGATATCACGTGGGCGAGGAGGCCGTGCTGTGAGCCGGTTTTGGGCTATTGAGAGCCAATAAGAGAGGACACTATTGGGAGTGTCCGCTCGTCTGGTCTTGGGTGAAGAGATCACATCTGTACGGAGACGTCCATCAGATTCATTAGCGAATTAATTAGACCTGGGAGTCTAAGAACCGGGAGTCCAAAAATAGGGCACTTGAGCTGTCCGCCTTTGGTTGGATATCAAGGGTAATTACAGGGCGCTATTGCGAGCGTCCGCCCGGCTGGCCTTGGGTAAGTTGGTCAGATCTGAACTGAGAAGTCCGACAGATTATTAGTGCGCGCACCAAGAGTCACAGAGATAGACTGCCAATATGGGGAAGTCCCAAAGCAAATCAGCTGAATTTGTTTTTGAATTAAAATTTAAGATTGAGGTATAAACCATAGGGGAAGTCTGACTCTGTGACGAAATCAGTGTGAATTTATGACGCTAGAGGGGAAAAACCACAGAATAGACAGCCAATATGGGGAAGTCCCAAAGTTGAGTACTCCGTCCGGTGCGAGGACGATCCGTTTAGATCTGCTCTGACGGATAGATCTGTATAGCCTTGGTGGTGAGAGGAAGACCCGTGTAGATCCGCTCTGACGGATAGATCTGTATAGCCTTGGTGGTGAGAGGAAGACCCGTGTAGATCCGCTCTGACGGATAGATCTGTAAAGCCTTGGTGGTGAGAGGAAGGACCGTTTAGATCCGCTCTGACGGATAGATCTGTAAAGCCTTGGTGGTGAGAGGAAGGACCGTTTAGATCCGCTCTGACGGATAGATCTGTAAAGCCTTGGTGGTAAGAGGAAGGACCGTGTAGATCTGCTCTGACGGATAGATCTGTATAGCCTTGGTGGTAAGAGGAAGGACCGTTTAGATCCGCTCTGACGGATAGATCTGTATAGCCTTGGTGGTAAGAGGAAGATCCGTGTAGATCCGCTCTGACGGTCGAACAAAGAGATAGCCCTGGTGTTCTGTCCAGGAAGATTTGTCTGTAAGGGTAGGGTTTAAACGCACAGTTACCTGACAAATATTTTTAAAGTAAACCTGACTCTCCATTTTCTTCCACCCCAGAAAGGGGATTTCATCTTTATTTCTTTTCATTCCTATTATAACTGTTTTAATTCACTTAAGAATATTTTAACTTCATTTCTGTGTAAAGCACATTGAATTGCCACTGTGTATGAAATGTGCTATACAAATAAACTTGCCTTGCCTAATAACAAGCTCTTCGTGGTCTTGACAGCTCGAGGACAAACCCTAAACAGGTCAGGTCAGGTCAACTTTATTTATATAGCGCTTTTAACAATGCAGATTGTTTCAAAGCAGCTTTACAGTGTTAAACAGGAAAATAATGCAGCATAATTTTATTCAGCTGTATAGCCATTCTGGAAAAAACGCTGATGTCGCTGAAACGCTGAAACAGTGCAAAATCCAAAGCGTATATTTCTGTTGTAAAGCACCAAACCTTTCCTCTTCCTGTTTGTACAGGAAGTACAACACGCTGATCCAGGCTCAGGCCCGGGAGCTGTCCCACCTGCGGCAGAAGATGCGAGAGGGCCGAGGCGTCTGCCACATCCTCACACAGCACCTGAGCGACACCACCAAAGCCTTCGAGGAGCTGCTGCGCGCCAACGACATCGATTACTACATGGGCCAGAGCTTCCGGGAGCAGCTTTCCCAGAGTTCCTCTCTCGCTCAGAGAGTCAGCAGCAAAATCAGTGGACGTGAGCGTGCACACACACACACACACACACACTCACGCGTTCACACACACACAGGGCCGTTTTTAGGCATAGGCGAACTAGGCGGTCGCCATCAGCTGAAGGGCGCCAATGAACGCATATCAGGGGTGTGAATGTGTGTAAAGGGTGTCAATGCCACCCTGAAATATGACTGCCGCCTCCACTGGTTCCCCTAACACTATTGGATCAGAGAACTGTCCATTACTGTCTGAATGTTGCATGTAAAGTTTGCATTTGGAGCGCTCAACACCATCAGATCAGAGATCGGTCAAAGCTTTGGCAAGGTAACGCTTTTTTTTAACCACACAATAAAGCTAAATTCAAAGGCCAATTAAAAAAACAGGTACAATAAAAAGTGCAAAAATCTGTATTTTGTTCGGGCCGTATTTGTGGCAGTCGAGAAATCCCGCTGTGAAATGGGCAGATAGTGTAATATTGCTCAGTGTGTATTATAGAGGCAAGATGTAAACCACACTCACTTTAGCAGTTCATGATATCATTATATTTAGACTCTATTAAGCTTTCTTCTCTTACTTGCACCTCCAAAAGGTGTGTTTTTGCGCTAATGCATTGTTGAAGGATCAGTGTGTAATTGTCCCATATAAAACTTCAACGGCCAATTTAAAAATAGTATAATAAAATGTGCTAATTCACAATATTTATTATCCTTTATTAAACCGCTGGTTACACCCCTTATGGTCCGGGTCAAATTGACCCTAATTGGATTCAATACAATTCCCCAAAAATCACACTATGAAAAAACACATCAGGTACAAATAATTAACTTTTAATATCAATACTTTTCACACATTACAAAGAATAAATATCTGAATTTACGATTTATAAAAATACTTTTAACCATTTTTATTTTTATTTTTAAGATTGGCCCTTAGGACACTTGCCTTTATCCATTTAGAACAATCCTATCTTAGTCTAAACCTAAAGTAATCTTGACCAACTATATAGCATTTTAAAGCTTTCAGACTCTAATTTTCATATTTGGTGACTGATTTTCAAAAGAGATGACAGAGCAGGAGATAAATAGCAATAGATTTGTCATTTGTGATGCGGTGCCAAACTATAACGCACGTTTTGACTCTTTCCATATGTTTTTTTATATGCATTTTAGAGATTGAATTCAAATCAAATATTAACATTACTGCCCAAACTACTTCTCAATAGAATGTCTACCACATAGATATTTTGAAAAGTATGAAAATATAACGTTCAGATCACTCAAACCATATATGGAAATCGAAGAGTCTACATGTCATCTAGTGGAAAACGTTGGTACTGCACAAAAACGCTTTTCTTTTTTTTTGAGATATCAACCTAAAATTTGGTACAGAATTTGTTCAGATATTTAGCTTTGATTTTCTTGAGGTTTTAGAATTTAACATGTTTTGTAAAATGTATATTTTATATAAAATATAAAAATATATATGTTATATATTTTCATGTTCATAAACTTCTATAACTTGTTTTAAACTTTACTTTTACGACTTATACAGTGATGGCCGATTTCAAAACACTGCTTCATGAAGTTGTTAATAGTTGAAGAGCTCTGACACACAAAGTGTTTTGTATTTTGTGTCTGTACAGTTGCTTTTGAATATCTGTCCTATACGGGTCAAACTGACCCACAAACAGCAAGAGTGTATAACATTTTGATATGCACATTTCACAACGCATTATCATGTTGAAACTTTGCACGCATGTTAATGACCCTAAATGAGAAAAGGTCACACAATTTCAAGAAAAACAATGAAGGTTAGATAGTATTTCAGATAGATTGAAAAAAGAAATTATAGCTCATTTTTACCATTTGTGGCATACAAAAAATATTGCTGTATTGAAAAAATGGGGAAAAGCAAACTTTTTTAGCTTCATAGGTTAGTAAAAAACTAAAATAACAAAATATAACCAAGGAATGTTATTATTTTGGGTCTCTACAATTGCCTTAGAACATTAAAATATGCGGGTCAAATTGACCCGTGAACATCACGAACGTAACAGTAAATGTGTGTGTGTGTGTGTGTGTAAAAACACATCAGCGTGTTGAAACTTTGCATGCATGTTCAGGACCCTAAATGAGAAAAAGTCACAAAATTTAAAGAAAAAAAACATAGGTTAACTGATATTTCTGACAACTTAAAAATCAAAACGGGTCAAATTGACCCGCAACACAACACAAGGGTTAAAGGGGAAGTTCAAGCGTCAAAGAGAAACAAAGACCACACTGAATTAATATCTATTCTTGTTACTTTCTTGTGACTGGAACAGCTTTTATACGTAGTTTCCAAATTGTATTTGTATATATTTGTTAATAAGGATTACAGTTCCAAAATGGTATGTATGTATGTATTTGTTAATAAGGATTAAAATTAATACCAGTAATACCATTTGCTTTTTAAGATTTGGCTGGGGGTGCCAATAAGGATTTCGCCTAGGGCGTCAAAATGGCTAGAAACGGCCCTGCACACACACAGTCAGCAATCACACATGCAGTCGTTCATCCGGGCAACGATGAAGTTCTTTGTAATTTCCCGATTGTGTCGTACAGTCACACACTGTCTTTGTTGTCAGGTGATCGCTCAGAGCAGCGAGATGATAAAGCGGGCCATGAGCTGCTGGCGCTGAGGTCAGGCTCTCCTCTGGAATACTGTACGCATTCCTTCACTTCACTTTAATGATCGCAGCTGATCGTGTTCCGGTCTTCAACAGGTTGAGTAAGGAGCTCCAACACAAAGATCAAATCATCAAGTCTCTCCACACACGGTTACAGAAGCGCCCTGACACGCCCTGCAGCAGCCACGCCCCCTCCGAGACAACAGACCAATCAGATTGCATCTCATTCGTGTCTGACGAGAGAGGCTCCACCAATGAGGATGTGGAGCTGTGCTCAGACGTGGATGCCGTCAGTGAGTTTGCACAGGAGGAGACGGAGCCCGAGCCCAAAGACGGTAAATATCTTTGCTTATACACACAGAACAATATATTATACTCACACAAATAAAACAAAGTCAAAGCGTTTATTATATGTATGGGGTACTCAATACAATGAGATTCTTGTTTACTACATGTCATTTATATTTTAAAGAGCACCTATCATGGAATTTTGAAATGTACCTTTCATGTAGTGTGTAACATAGATCTAAGTGAACAAAAACATCCTGCATAGTTTGAAATATGACAGTGCACCGTATATATAGTTACTTTCTTTCAAAAGTAAGAGTCGACTCTGAGTCATTTTTTAGAATCGTTAGAAGACCGAAGCTTTATCTCTGACTAGATGATGCAACTTGTCAAGTTATTTGAATACGATACGGCCACTTATTGCGCTCCAAGACGCCAGTGAACACTAGAAAACATCATGGCGACGAGACGTCAGTGAAAACTAGAAAACATCATGGCGACGAGACGCCAGTGAACACTAGAAAACATCATGGCCACGAGACGCCAGTGAACACTAGAAAACATCATGGCCACGAGACGCCAGTGAACACTAGAAAACATCATGGAGACGAGACGGCAGTGAACACTAGAAAACATCATGGCCACGAGACGCCAGTGAACACTAGAAAACATCATGGAGACGAGACGCCAGTGAACACTAGAAAACATCATGAAGACGAGACGCCAGTGAACACTAGAAAACATCATGGAGACGAGACGCCAGTGAACACTAGAAAACATCATGAAGACGAGACGCCAGTGAACACTAGAAAACATCATGGCCACGAGACGCCAGTGAACACTAGAAAACATCATGGAGACGAGACGCCAGTGAACACTAGAAAACATCATGGAGACGAGACGCCAGTGAACACTAGAAAACATCATGAAGACGAGACGCCAGTGAACACTAGAAAACATCATGGAGACGAGACGCCAGTGAACACTAGAAAACATCATGGAGACGAGACGCCAGTGAACACTAGAAAACATCATGGAGACGAGACGCCAGTGAACACTAGAAAACATCATGGAGACGAGACGCCAGTGAACACTAGAAAACATCATGAAGACGAGACGCCAGTGAACACTAGAAAACATCATGGCCACGAGACGCCAGTGAACACTAGAAAACATCATGGCCACGAGACGCCAGTGAACACTAGAAAACATCATGGCCACGAGACGCCAGTGAACACTAGAAAACATCATGGCCACGAGACGCCAGTGAACACTAGAAAACATCATGGAGACGAGACGCCAGTGAACACTAGAAAACATCATGGAGACGAGACGCCAGTGAAAACTAGAAAACATCACGGAGACGAGACGCCAGTGAAAACTAGAAAACATCATGGAGACGAGACGCCAGTGAACACTAGAAAACATCATGGAGACGAGACGCCAGTGAACACTAGAAAACATCATGGAGACGAGACGCCAGTGAACACTAGAAAACATCATGGAGACGAGACGCCAGTGAAAACTAGAAAACATCATGGAGACGAGACGCCAGTGAACACTAGAAAACATCATGGCCACGAGACGCTGTGAAAACTAGAAAACATCATGGCCACGAGACGCCAGTGAACACTAGAAAACATCATGGAGACGAGACGCTGTGAACACTAGAAAACATCATGGAGACGAGACACCAGTGAACACTAGAAAACATCATGGCCACGAGACGCTGTGAAAACTAGAAAACATCATGGAGACGAGACGCTGTGAACACTAGAAAACATCATGGCGACGAGACGCCAGTGAACACTAGAAAACATCATGGAGACGAGACGCCAGTGAACACTAGAAAACATCATGGCCACGAGACGCCAGTGAACACTAGAAAACATCATGGAGACGAGACGCTGTGAACACTAGAAAACATCATGGCGACGAGACGCCAGTGAACACTAGAAAACATCATGGAGACGAGACGCCAGTGAACACTAGAAAACATCATGGCCACGAGACGCCAGTGAAAACTAGAAAACATCATGGAGACGAGACGCCAGTGAACACTAGAAAACATCATGGAGACGAGACGCCAGTGAACACTAGAAAACATCATGAAGACGAGACGCTGTGAACACTAGAAAAAATCATGGCCACGAGACGCCAGTGAACACTAGAAAACATCATGGCCACGAGACGCCAGTGAAAACTAGAAAACATCATGGAGACGAGACGCCAGTGAACACTAGAAAACATCATGGAGACGAGACGCTGTGAACACTAGAAAAAATCATGGCCACGAGACGCCAGTGAAAACTAGAAAACATCATGGAGACGAGACGCCAGTGAACACTAGAAAACATCATGAAGACGAGACGCTGTGAACACTAGAAAAAATCATGGCCACGAGACGCCAGTGAACACTAGAAAACATCATGGCCACGAGACGCTGTGAAAACTAGAAAACATCATGGCCACGAGACGCTGTGAAAACTAGAAAACATCATGGCCACGAGACGCCAGTGAACACTAGAAAACATCATGGCGACGAGACGCCAGTGAAAACTAGAAAACATCATGAAGACGAGACGCTGTGAACACTAGAAAACATCATGGCCACGAGACGCCAGTGAACACTAGAAAACATCATGGAGACGAGACGCCAGTGAACACTAGAAAACATCATGGAGACGAGACGCCAGTGAACACTAGAAAACATCATGGAGACGAGACGCCAGTGAACACTAGAAAACATCATGGCCACGAGACGCCAGTGAACACTAGAAAACATCATGGAGACGAGACGCCAGTGAACACTAGAAAACATCATGGAGACGAGACGCCAGTGAACACTAGAAAACATCATGAAGACGAGACGCTGTGAACACTAGAAAAAATCATGGCCACGAGACGCCAGTGAACACTAGAAAACATCATGGCCACGAGACGCTGTGAAAACTAGAAAACATCATGGCCACGAGACGCTGTGAAAACTAGAAAACATCATGGCCACGAGACGCCAGTGAACACTAGAAAACATCATGGCGACGAGACGCCAGTGAAAACTAGAAAACATCATGAAGACGAGACGCTGTGAACACTAGAAAACATCATGGAGACGAGACGCTGTGAACACTAGAAAACATCATGGAGACGAGACGCCAGTGAAAACTAGAAAACATCATGGCCACGAGACGCTGTGAAAACTAGAAAACATCATGGCCACGAGACGCCAGTGAACACTAGAAAACATCATGGAGACGAGACGCCAGTGAACACTAGAAAACATCATGGCGACGAGACGCCAGTGAACACTAGAAAACATCATGGAGACGAGACGCCAGTGAACACTAGAAAACATCATGGCGACGAGACGCCAGTGAACACTAAAAAACATCATGGAGACGAGACGCCAGTGAACACTAGAAAACATCATGGAGACGAGACGCCAGTGAACACTAAAAAACATCATGGAGACGAGACGCCAGTGAACACTAAAAAACATCATGGAGACGAGACGCCAGTGAACACTAGAAAACATCATGGCCACGAGACGCCAGTGAACTCTAGAAAACATCATGAAGACGAGACGCTGTGAACACTAGAAAACATCATGGCGACGAGACGCCAGTGAACACTAGAAAACATCATGGAGACGAGACGCCAGTGAACACTAGAAAACATCATGGCCACGAGACGCCAGTGAACACTAGAAATCATCATGGAGACGAGACGCCAGTGAACACTAGAAAACATCATGGAGACGAGACGCCAGTGAACACTAGAAAACATCATGAAGACGAGACGCCAGTGAACACTAGAAAACATCATGGAGACGAGACGGCAGTGAACACTAGAAAACATCATGGCCACGAGACGCCAGTGAACACTAGAAAACATCATGGAGACGAGACGCCAGTGAACACTAGAAAACATCATGGAGACGAGACGCCAGTGAACACTAGAAAACATCATGGCCACGAGACGCCAGTGAACACTAGAAAACATCATGGAGACGAGACGCCAGTGAACACTAGAAAACATCATGGAGACGAGACGCCAGTGAACACTAGAAAACATCATGAAGACGAGACGCCAGTGAACACTAGAAAACATCATGGAGACGAGACGCTGTGAACACTAGAAAACATCATGAAGACGAGACGCTGTGAACACTAGAAAACATCATGGCGACGAGACGCCAGTGAACACTAGAAAACATCATGGAGACGAGACGCCAGTGAACACTAGAAAACATCATGGCGACGAGACGCCAGTGAACACTAGAAAACATCATGGAGACGAGACGCCAGTGAACACTAGAAAACATCATGGAGACGAGACGCCAGTGAACACTAGAAAACATCATGGCCACGAGACGCCAGTGAACACTAGAAAACATCATGGCGACGAGACGCCAGTGAACACTAGAAAACATCATGGAGACGAGACGCCAGTGAACACTAGAAAACATCATGGAGACGAGACGCCAGTGAACACTAGAAAACATCATGGCCACGAGACGCCAGTGAACACTAGAAAACATCATGGAGACGAGACGCCAGTGAACACTAGAAAACATCATGAAGACGAGACGCCAGTGAACACTAGAAAACATCATGAAGACGAGACGCCAGTGAACACTAGAAAACATCATGGCCACGAGACGCCAGTGAACACTAGAAAACATCATGGAGACGAGACGCCAGTGAACACTAGAAAACATCATGGAGACGAGACGCCAGTGAACACTAGAAAACATCATGGAGACGAGACGCCAGTGAACACTAGAAAACATCATGGCCACGAGACGCCAGTGAACACTAGAAAACATCATGAAGACGAGACGCCAGTGAACACTAGAAAACATCATGGAGACGAGACGCCAGTGAACACTAGAAAACATCATGGAGACGAGACACCAGTGAAAACTAGAAAACATCATGGCCACGAGATGCCAGTGAACACTAGAAAACATCATGGCCACGAGACGCCAGTGAACACTAGAAAACATCATGGCGACGAGACGCCAGTGAACACTAGAAAACATCATGAAGACGAGACGCTGTGAACACTAGAAAACATCATGGAGACGAGACGCCAGTGAACACTAGAAAACATCATGGCGACGAGACGCTGTGAAAACTAGAAAACATCATGGAGACGAGACGCCAGTGAACACTAGAAAACATCATGGCCACGAGACGCCAGTGAACACTAGAAAACATCATGGCCACGAGACGCCAGTGAACACTAGAAAACATCATGAAGACGAGACGCCAGTGAACACTAGAAAACATCATGAAGACGAGACGCTGTGAAAACTAGAAAACATCATGGCCACGAGACGCCAGTGAACACTAGAAAACATCATGGAGACGAGACGCCAGTGAACACTAGAAAACATCATGGAGACGAGACACCAGTGAACACTAGAAAACATCATGGAGACGAGACGCTGTGAAAACTAGAAAACATCATGGCCACGAGACGCCAGTAAACACTAGAAAACATCATGAAGACGAGACGCCAGTGAACACTAGAAAACATCATGGCCACGAGACGCCAGTGAACACTAGAAAACATCATGGCCACGAGACGCCAGTGAACACTAGAAAACATCATGGAGACGAGACGCTGTGAAAACTAGAAAACATCATGGAGACGAGACGCTGTGAACACTAGAAAACATCATGGCGACGAGACGCCAGTGAACACTAGAAAACATCATGGCGACGAGACGCCAGTGAACACTAGAAAACATCATGGAGACGAGACGCCAGTGAACACTAGAAAACATCATGGCCACGAGACGCCAGTGAACACTAGAAAACATCATGGCCACGAGACGCCAGTGAACACTAGAAAACATCATGAAGACGAGACGCCAGTGAACACTAGAAAACATCATGGAGACGAGACGCCAGTGAACACTAGAAAACATCATGGAGACGAGACGCCAGTGAACACTAGAAAACATCATGGCCACGAGACGCCAGTGAACACTAGAAAACATCATGGCCACGAGACGCCAGTGAACACTAGAAAACATCATGAAGACGAGACGCCAGTGAACACTAGAAAACATCATGGAGACGAGACGCCAGTGAACACTAGAAAACATCATGGAGACGAGACGCCAGTGAACACTAGAAAACATCATGGCCACGAGACGCCAGTGAACACTAGAAAACATCATGGCCACGAGACGCCAGTGAACACTAGAAAACATCATGAAGACGAGACGCCAGTGAACACTAGAAAACATCATGGCCACGAGACGCCAGTGAACACTAGAAAACATCATGAAGACGAGACGCCAGTGAACACTAGAAAACATCATGGAGACGAGACGCCAGTGAACACTAGAAAACATCATGGAGACGAGACGCCAGTGAACACTAGAAAACATCATGAAGACGAGACGCTGTGAACACTAGAAAACATCATGGAGACGAGACGCCAGTGAACACTAGAAAACATCATGGCGACGAGACGCCAGTGAACACTAGAAAACATCATGGAGACGAGACGCCAGTGAACACTAGAAAACATCATGGAGACGAGACGCCAGTGAACACTAGAAAACATCATGGCCACGAGACGCCAGTGAACACTAGAAAACATCATGGCCACGAGACGCCAGTGAACACTAGAAAACATCATGGCCACGAGACGCCAGTGAACACTAGAAAACATCATGGAGACGAGACGCCAGTGAACACTAGAAAACATCATGGAGACGAGACGCCAGTGAACACTAGAAAACATCATGAAGACGAGACGCCAGTGAACACTAGAAAACATCATGGAGACGAGACGCCAGTGAACACTAGAAAACATCATGGAGACGAGACGCCAGTGAACACTAGAAAACATCATGGAGACGAGACGCCAGTGAACACTAGAAAACATCATGGAGACGAGACGCCAGTGAACACTAGAAAACATCATGAAGACGAGACGCCAGTGAACACTAGAAAACATCATGGCCACGAGACGCCAGTGAACACTAGAAAACATCATGGCCACGAGACGCCAGTGAACACTAGAAAACATCATGGCCACGAGACGCCAGTGAACACTAGAAAACATCATGGCCACGAGACGCCAGTGAACACTAGAAAACATCATGGAGACGAGACGCCAGTGAACACTAGAAAACATCATGGAGACGAGACGCCAGTGAAAACTAGAAAACATCACGGAGACGAGACGCCAGTGAAAACTAGAAAACATCATGGAGACGAGACGCCAGTGAACACTAGAAAACATCATGGAGACGAGACGCCAGTGAACACTAGAAAACATCATGGAGACGAGACGCCAGTGAACACTAGAAAACATCATGGAGACGAGACGCCAGTGAAAACTAGAAAACATCATGGAGACGAGACGCCAGTGAACACTAGAAAACATCATGGCCACGAGACGCTGTGAAAACTAGAAAACATCATGGCCACGAGACGCCAGTGAACACTAGAAAACATCATGGAGACGAGACGCTGTGAACACTAGAAAACATCATGGAGACGAGACACCAGTGAACACTAGAAAACATCATGGCCACGAGACGCTGTGAAAACTAGAAAACATCATGGCCACGAGACGCCAGTGAACACTAGAAAACATCATGGAGACGAGACGCTGTGAACACTAGAAAACATCATGGCGACGAGACGCCAGTGAACACTAGAAAACATCATGGCCACGAGACGCCAGTGAAAACTAGAAAACATCATGGAGACGAGACGCCAGTGAACACTAGAAAACATCATGGAGACGAGACGCCAGTGAACACTAGAAAACATCATGAAGACGAGACGCTGTGAACACTAGAAAAAATCATGGCCACGAGACGCCAGTGAACACTAGAAAACATCATGGCCACGAGACGCTGTGAAAACTAGAAAACATCATGGCCACGAGACGCTGTGAAAACTAGAAAACATCATGGCCACGAGACGCCAGTGAACACTAGAAAACATCATGGCGACGAGACGCCAGTGAAAACTAGAAAACATCATGAAGACGAGACGCTGTGAACACTAGAAAACATCATGGCCACGAGACGCCAGTGAACACTAGAAAACATCATGGAGACGAGACGCCAGTGAACACTAGAAAACATCATGGAGACGAGACGCCAGTGAACACTAGAAAACATCATGGAGACGAGACGCCAGTGAACACTAGAAAACATCATGGCCACGAGACGCCAGTGAACACTAGAAAACATCATGGAGACGAGACGCCAGTGAACACTAGAAAACATCATGGAGACGAGACGCCAGTGAACACTAGAAAACATCATGAAGACGAGACGCTGTGAACACTAGAAAAAATCATGGCCACGAGACGCCAGTGAACACTAGAAAACATCATGGCCACGAGACGCTGTGAAAACTAGAAAACATCATGGCCACGAGACGCTGTGAAAACTAGAAAACATCATGGCCACGAGACGCCAGTGAACACTAGAAAACATCATGGCGACGAGACGCCAGTGAAAACTAGAAAACATCATGAAGACGAGACGCTGTGAACACTAGAAAACATCATGGAGACGAGACGCTGTGAACACTAGAAAACATCATGGAGACGAGACGCCAGTGAAAACTAGAAAACATCATGGCCACGAGACGCTGTGAAAACTAGAAAACATCATGGCCACGAGACGCCAGTGAACACTAGAAAACATCATGGAGACGAGACGCCAGTGAACACTAGAAAACATCATGGCGACGAGACGCCAGTGAACACTAGAAAACATCATGGAGACGAGACGCCAGTGAACACTAGAAAACATCATGGCGACGAGACGCCAGTGAACACTAAAAAACATCATGGAGACGAGACGCCAGTGAACACTAGAAAACATCATGGCCACGAGACGCCAGTGAACACTAGAAAACATCATGAAGACGAGACGCTGTGAACACTAGAAAACATCATGGCGACGAGACGCCAGTGAACACTAGAAAACATCATGGAGACGAGACGCCAGTGAACACTAGAAAACATCATGGCCACGAGACGCCAGTGAACACTAGAAAACATCATGGAGACGAGACGCCAGTGAACACTAGAAAACATCATGGAGACGAGACGCCAGTGAACACTAGAAAACATCATGAAGACGAGACGCCAGTGAACACTAGAAAACATCATGGAGACGAGACGGCAGTGAACACTAGAAAACATCATGGCCACGAGACGCCAGTGAACACTAGAAAACATCATGGAGACGAGACGCCAGTGAACACTAGAAAACATCTTGGAGACGAGACGCCAGTGAACACTAGAAAACATCATGGCCACGAGACGCCAGTGAACACTAGAAAACATCATGGAGACGAGACGCCAGTGAACACTAGAAAACATCATGGAGACGAGACGCCAGTGAACACTAGAAAACATCATGAAGACGAGACGCCAGTGAACACTAGAAAACATCATGGAGACGAGACGCTGTGAACACTAGAAAACATCATGAAGACGAGACGCTGTGAACACTAGAAAACATCATGGCGACGAGACGCCAGTGAACACTAGAAAACATCATGGCCACGAGACGCCAGTGAACACTAGAAAACATCATGGCGACGAGACGCCAGTGAACACTAGAAAACATCATGGAGACGAGACGCCAGTGAACACTAGAAAACATCATGGAGACGAGACGCCAGTGAACACTAGAAAACATCATGGCCACGAGACGCCAGTGAACACTAGAAAACATCATGGCGACGAGACGCCAGTGAACACTAGAAAACATCATGGAGACGAGACGCCAGTGAACACTAGAAAACATCATGGAGACGAGACGCCAGTGAACACTAGAAAACATCATGGCCACGAGACGCCAGTGAACACTAGAAAACATCATGGAGACGAGACGCCAGTGAACACTAGAAAACATCATGAAGACGAGACGCCAGTGAACACTAGAAAACATCATGAAGACGAGACGCCAGTGAACACTAGAAAACATCATGGCCACGAGACGCCAGTGAACACTAGAAAACATCATGGAGACGAGACGCCAGTGAACACTAGAAAACATCATGGAGACGAGACGCCAGTGAACACTAGAAAACATCATGGAGACGAGACGCCAGTGAACACTAGAAAACATCATGGCCACGAGACGCCAGTGAACACTAGAAAACATCATGAAGACGAGACGCCAGTGAACACTAGAAAACATCATGGAGACGAGACGCCAGTGAACACTAGAAAACATCATGGAGACGAGACACCAGTGAAAACTAGAAAACATCATGGCCACGAGATGCCAGTGAACACTAGAAAACATCATGGCCACGAGACGCCAGTGAACACTAGAAAACATCATGGCGACGAGACGCCAGTGAACACTAGAAAACATCATGAAGACGAGACGCTGTGAACACTAGAAAACATCATGGAGACGAGACGCCAGTGAACACTAGAAAACATCATGGCGACGAGACGCTGTGAAAACTAGAAAACATCATGAAGACGAGACGCCAGTGAACACTAGAAAACATCATGGAGACGAGACGCCAGTGAACACTAGAAAACATCATGGAGACGAGACACCAGTGAAAACTAGAAAACATCATGGCCACGAGATGCCAGTGAACACTAGAAAACATCATGGCCACGAGACGCCAGTGAACACTAGAAAACATCATGGCGACGAGACGCCAGTGAACACTAGAAAACATCATGAAGACGAGACGCTGTGAACACTAGAAAACATCATGGAGACGAGACGCCAGTGAACACTAGAAAACATCATGGCGACGAGACGCTGTGAAAACTAGAAAACATCATGGAGACGAGACGCCAGTGAACACTAGAAAACATCATGGCCACGAGACGCCAGTGAACACTAGAAAACATCATGGCCACGAGACGCCAGTGAACACTAGAAAACATCATGAAGACGAGACGCCAGTGAACACTAGAAAACATCATGAAGACGAGACGCTGTGAAAACTAGAAAACATCATGGCCACGAGACGCCAGTGAACACTAGAAAACATCATGGAGACGAGACGCCAGTGAACACTAGAAAACATCATGGAGACGAGACACCAGTGAACACTAGAAAACATCATGGAGACGAGACGCTGTGAAAACTAGAAAACATCATGGCCACGAGACGCCAGTAAACACTAGAAAACATCATGAAGACGAGACGCCAGTGAACACTAGAAAACATCATGGCCACGAGACGCCAGTGAACACTAGAAAACATCATGGCCACGAGACGCCAGTGAACACTAGAAAACATCATGGAGACGAGACGCTGTGAAAACTAGAAAACATCATGGAGACGAGACGCTGTGAACACTAGAAAACATCATGGCGACGAGACGCCAGTGAACACTAGAAAACATCATGGCGACGAGACGCCAGTGAACACTAGAAAACATCATGGAGACGAGACGCCAGTGAACACTAGAAAACATCATGGCCACGAGACGCCAGTGAACACTAGAAAACATCATGGCCACGAGACGCCAGTGAACACTAGAAAACATCATGAAGACGAGACGCCAGTGAACACTAGAAAACATCATGGAGACGAGACGCCAGTGAACACTAGAAAACATCATGGAGACGAGACGCCAGTGAACACTAGAAAACATCATGGCCACGAGACGCCAGTGAACACTAGAAAACATCATGGCCACGAGACGCCAGTGAACACTAGAAAACATCATGAAGACGAGACGCCAGTGAACACTAGAAAACATCATGGAGACGAGACGCCAGTGAACACTAGAAAACATCATGGAGACGAGACGCCAGTGAACACTAGAAAACATCATGGCCACGAGACGCCAGTGAACACTAGAAAACATCATGGCCACGAGACGCCAGTGAACACTAGAAAACATCATGAAGACGAGACGCCAGTGAACACTAGAAAACATCATGGCCACGAGACGCCAGTGAACACTAGAAAACATCATGAAGACGAGACGCCAGTGAACACTAGAAAACATCATGGAGACGAGACGCCAGTGAACACTAGAAAACATCATGGAGACGAGACGCCAGTGAACACTAGAAAACATCATGAAGACGAGACGCTGTGAACACTAGAAAACATCATGGAGACGAGACGCCAGTGAACACTAGAAAACATCATGGCGACGAGACGCCAGTGAACACTAGAAAACATCATGGAGACGAGACGCCAGTGAACACTAGAAAACATCATGGAGACGAGACGCCAGTGAACACTAGAAAACATCATGGCCACGAGACGCCAGTGAACACTAGAAAACATCATGGCCACGAGACGCCAGTGAACACTAGAAAACATCATGGCCACGAGACGCCAGTGAACACTAGAAAACATCATGGAGACGAGACGCCAGTGAACACTAGAAAACATCATGGAGACGAGACGCCAGTGAACACTAGAAAACATCATGAAGACGAGACGCCAGTGAACACTAGAAAACATCATGGAGACGAGACGCCAGTGAACACTAGAAAACATCATGGAGACGAGACGCCAGTGAACACTAGAAAACATCATGGAGACGAGACGCCAGTGAACACTAGAAAACATCATGGAGACGAGACGCCAGTGAACACTAGAAAACATCATGAAGACGAGACGCCAGTGAACACTAGAAAACATCATGGCCACGAGACGCCAGTGAACACTAGAAAACATCATGGCCACGAGACGCCAGTGAACACTAGAAAACATCATGGCCACGAGACGCCAGTGAACACTAGAAAACATCATGGCCACGAGACGCCAGTGAACACTAGAAAACATCATGGAGACGAGACGCCAGTGAACACTAGAAAACATCATGGAGACGAGACGCCAGTGAAAACTAGAAAACATCACGGAGACGAGACGCCAGTGAAAACTAGAAAACATCATGGAGACGAGACGCCAGTGAACACTAGAAAACATCATGGAGACGAGACGCCAGTGAACACTAGAAAACATCATGGAGACGAGACGCCAGTGAACACTAGAAAACATCATGGAGACGAGACGCCAGTGAAAACTAGAAAACATCATGGAGACGAGACGCCAGTGAACACTAGAAAACATCATGGCCACGAGACGCTGTGAAAACTAGAAAACATCATGGCCACGAGACGCCAGTGAACACTAGAAAACATCATGGAGACGAGACGCTGTGAACACTAGAAAACATCATGGAGACGAGACACCAGTGAACACTAGAAAACATCATGGCCACGAGACGCTGTGAAAACTAGAAAACATCATGGCCACGAGACGCCAGTGAACACTAGAAAACATCATGGAGACGAGACGCTGTGAACACTAGAAAACATCATGGCGACGAGACGCCAGTGAACACTAGAAAACATCATGGCCACGAGACGCCAGTGAAAACTAGAAAACATCATGGAGACGAGACGCCAGTGAACACTAGAAAACATCATGGAGACGAGACGCCAGTGAACACTAGAAAACATCATGAAGACGAGACGCTGTGAACACTAGAAAAAATCATGGCCACGAGACGCCAGTGAACACTAGAAAACATCATGGCCACGAGACGCTGTGAAAACTAGAAAACATCATGGCCACGAGACGCTGTGAAAACTAGAAAACATCATGGCCACGAGACGCCAGTGAACACTAGAAAACATCATGGCGACGAGACGCCAGTGAAAACTAGAAAACATCATGAAGACGAGACGCTGTGAACACTAGAAAACATCATGGCCACGAGACGCCAGTGAACACTAGAAAACATCATGGAGACGAGACGCCAGTGAACACTAGAAAACATCATGGAGACGAGACGCCAGTGAACACTAGAAAACATCATGGAGACGAGACGCCAGTGAACACTAGAAAACATCATGGCCACGAGACGCCAGTGAACACTAGAAAACATCATGGAGACGAGACGCCAGTGAACACTAGAAAACATCATGGAGACGAGACGCCAGTGAACACTAGAAAACATCATGAAGACGAGACGCTGTGAACACTAGAAAAAATCATGGCCACGAGACGCCAGTGAACACTAGAAAACATCATGGCCACGAGACGCTGTGAAAACTAGAAAACATCATGGCCACGAGACGCTGTGAAAACTAGAAAACATCATGGCCACGAGACGCCAGTGAACACTAGAAAACATCATGGCGACGAGACGCCAGTGAAAACTAGAAAACATCATGAAGACGAGACGCTGTGAACACTAGAAAACATCATGGAGACGAGACGCTGTGAACACTAGAAAACATCATGGAGACGAGACGCCAGTGAAAACTAGAAAACATCATGGCCACGAGACGCTGTGAAAACTAGAAAACATCATGGCCACGAGACGCCAGTGAACACTAGAAAACATCATGGAGACGAGACGCCAGTGAACACTAGAAAACATCATGGCGACGAGACGCCAGTGAACACTAGAAAACATCATGGAGACGAGACGCCAGTGAACACTAGAAAACATCATGGCGACGAGACGCCAGTGAACACTAAAAAACATCATGGAGACGAGACGCCAGTGAACACTAGAAAACATCATGGCCACGAGACGCCAGTGAACACTAGAAAACATCATGAAGACGAGACGCTGTGAACACTAGAAAACATCATGGCGACGAGACGCCAGTGAACACTAGAAAACATCATGGAGACGAGACGCCAGTGAACACTAGAAAACATCATGGCCACGAGACGCCAGTGAACACTAGAAAACATCATGGAGACGAGACGCCAGTGAACACTAGAAAACATCATGGAGACGAGACGCCAGTGAACACTAGAAAACATCATGAAGACGAGACGCCAGTGAACACTAGAAAACATCATGGAGACGAGACGGCAGTGAACACTAGAAAACATCATGGCCACGAGACGCCAGTGAACACTAGAAAACATCATGGAGACGAGACGCCAGTGAACACTAGAAAACATCTTGGAGACGAGACGCCAGTGAACACTAGAAAACATCATGGCCACGAGACGCCAGTGAACACTAGAAAACATCATGGAGACGAGACGCCAGTGAACACTAGAAAACATCATGGAGACGAGACGCCAGTGAACACTAGAAAACATCATGAAGACGAGACGCCAGTGAACACTAGAAAACATCATGGAGACGAGACGCTGTGAACACTAGAAAACATCATGAAGACGAGACGCTGTGAACACTAGAAAACATCATGGCGACGAGACGCCAGTGAACACTAGAAAACATCATGGCCACGAGACGCCAGTGAACACTAGAAAACATCATGGCGACGAGACGCCAGTGAACACTAGAAAACATCATGGAGACGAGACGCCAGTGAACACTAGAAAACATCATGGAGACGAGACGCCAGTGAACACTAGAAAACATCATGGCCACGAGACGCCAGTGAACACTAGAAAACATCATGGCGACGAGACGCCAGTGAACACTAGAAAACATCATGGAGACGAGACGCCAGTGAACACTAGAAAACATCATGGAGACGAGACGCCAGTGAACACTAGAAAACATCATGGCCACGAGACGCCAGTGAACACTAGAAAACATCATGGAGACGAGACGCCAGTGAACACTAGAAAACATCATGAAGACGAGACGCCAGTGAACACTAGAAAACATCATGAAGACGAGACGCCAGTGAACACTAGAAAACATCATGGCCACGAGACGCCAGTGAACACTAGAAAACATCATGGAGACGAGACGCCAGTGAACACTAGAAAACATCATGGAGACGAGACGCCAGTGAACACTAGAAAACATCATGGAGACGAGACGCCAGTGAACACTAGAAAACATCATGGCCACGAGACGCCAGTGAACACTAGAAAACATCATGAAGACGAGACGCCAGTGAACACTAGAAAACATCATGGAGACGAGACGCCAGTGAACACTAGAAAACATCATGGAGACGAGACACCAGTGAAAACTAGAAAACATCATGGCCACGAGATGCCAGTGAACACTAGAAAACATCATGGCCACGAGACGCCAGTGAACACTAGAAAACATCATGGCGACGAGACGCCAGTGAACACTAGAAAACATCATGAAGACGAGACGCTGTGAACACTAGAAAACATCATGGAGACGAGACGCCAGTGAACACTAGAAAACATCATGGCGACGAGACGCTGTGAAAACTAGAAAACATCATGGAGACGAGACGCCAGTGAACACTAGAAAACATCATGGCCACGAGACGCCAGTGAACACTAGAAAACATCATGGCCACGAGACGCCAGTGAACACTAGAAAACATCATGAAGACGAGACGCCAGTGAACACTAGAAAACATCATGAAGACGAGACGCTGTGAAAACTAGAAAACATCATGGCCACGAGACGCCAGTGAACACTAGAAAACATCATGGAGACGAGACGCCAGTGAACACTAGAAAACATCATGGAGACGAGACACCAGTGAACACTAGAAAACATCATGGAGACGAGACGCTGTGAAAACTAGAAAACATCATGGCCACGAGACGCCAGTGAACACTAGAAAACATCATGAAGACGAGACGCCAGTGAACACTAGAAAACATCATGGCCACGAGACGCCAGTGAACACTAGAAAACATCATGGCCACGAGACGCCAGTGAACACTAGAAAACATCATGGAGACGAGACGCTGTGAAAACTAGAAAACATCATGGAGACGAGACGCTGTGAACACTAGAAAACATCATGGCGACGAGACGCCAGTGAACACTAGAAAACATCATGGCGACGAGACGCCAGTGAACACTAGAAAACATCATGGAGACGAGACGCCAGTGAACACTAGAAAACATCATGGCCACGAGACGCCAGTGAACACTAGAAAACATCATGGCCACGAGACGCCAGTGAACACTAGAAAACATCATGAAGACGAGACGCCAGTGAACACTAGAAAACATCATGGAGACGAGACGCCAGTGAACACTAGAAAACATCATGGAGACGAGACGCCAGTGAACACTAGAAAACATCATGGCCACGAGACGCCAGTGAACACTAGAAAACATCATGGCCACGAGACGCCAGTGAACACTAGAAAACATCATGAAGACGAGACGCCAGTGAACACTAGAAAACATCATGGAGACGAGACGCCAGTGAACACTAGAAAACATCATGGAGACGAGACGCCAGTGAACACTGGAAAACATCATGGCCACGAGACGCCAGTGAACACTAGAAAACATCATGGCCACGAGACGCCAGTGAACACTAGAAAACATCATGAAGACGAGACGCCAGTGAACACTAGAAAACATCATGGCCACGAGACGCCAGTGAACACTAGAAAACATCATGGAGACGAGACGCCAGTGAACACTAGAAAACATCATGGAGACGAGACGCCAGTGAACACTAGAAAACATCATGGAGACGAGACGCCAGTGAACACTAGAAAACATCATGAAGACGAGACGCTGTGAACACTAGAAAACATCATGGAGACGAGACGCCAGTGAACACTAGAAAACATCATGGCGACGAGACGCCAGTGAACACTAGAAAACATCATGGAGACGAGACGCCAGTGAACACTAGAAAACATCATGGAGACGAGACGCCAGTGAACACTAGAAAACATCATGGCCACGAGACGCCAGTGAACACTAGAAAACATCATGGCCACGAGACGCCAGTGAACACTAGAAAACATCATGGAGACGAGACGCCAGTGAACACTAGAAAACATCATGGCCACGAGACGCCAGTGAACACTAGAAAACATCATGGCCACGAGACGCCAGTGAACACTAGAAAACATCATGGAGACGAGACGCCAGTGAACACTAGAAAACATCATGAAGACGAGACGCCAGTGAACACTAGAAAACATCATGGAGACGAGACGCCAGTGAACACTAGAAAACATCATGGAGACGAGACGGCAGTGAACACTAGAAAACATCATGAAGACGAGACGCCAGTGAACACTAGAAAACATCATGGAGACGAGACGCCAGTGAACACTAGAAAACATCATGGAGACGAGACGCCAGTGAACACTAGAAAACATCATGAAGACGAGACGCCAGTGAACACTAGAAAACATCATGGAGACGAGACGCCAGTGAACACTAGAAAACATCATGGAGACGAGACGCCAGTGAACACTAGAAAACATCATGGAGACGAGACGGCAGTGAACAGTAGAAAACATCATGGCCACGAGACGCCAGTGAACACTAGAAAACATCATGGAGACGAGACGCCAGTGAACACTAGAAAACATCATGACGACGAGACGCTGTGAACACTAGAAAACATCATGGAGACGAGACGCCAGTGAACACTAGAAAACATCATGACGACGAGACGCTGTGAAAACTAGAAAACATCATGGAGACGAGACGCTGTGTTCTGAAGTGCGACTCAAAAGCAAACTTTATCTGCCCAAGGATGAGCATTTGAAGACTAAGTGGCTTGAAGACAAACCATACATCGTCGCGATTGTGTGTTTATTAGTCTTCAAATGTCTCTATTTGCATGTTTCGTGATCTCAGGAAGCTTTTATTATGGACTTCTATTATGGCACATGGTTCTTCTTCGTCTGTCTGTATCATATATGGACTACATGTGCACAGAGCGCCCTCCGGCTGCCAGGATGAGCTGAAAACAACACATAAGAGACTCAATCGCTCATGATTAGGCTACATCTGCGCATTTTGAGGAAGTATTGATAAAAAATACTCCTCTGTTTAGAAATTTGACACAGACATATGAGAATCTATCAATATGTCTCCTCATCTGCACACTTTTGAACTGAAAGCCCTGAGGGATGTTGATTTGTCGCGAGTCTTCGTGAGGAGAATAGAGGAGTTTATGAATGAGATCAGCTGAGGCTCATATTACAATCAAACGGTTCCGACGCGGTTTTCATATTCATAACTCCTGACACATATTAACAAATTACTGTCACTATAAGACTTTGATGGGCGTTCCGTTTCCGAAAATATCTGCACAGACTCTACCAATCACAACTGACTGGGTCATCGGACCAATCAGCGCAGATTAGCGTCACGTAAAGGCGGAGTTTTGAAAAGTGAATCACTAAAGGAATCATTTGAGAATCGCTGTCAAAACAGGTCAAAATAAATGCATATTATAAGAAAACTAAAGTCTTTTTTGTCATTGCATGCATGCAAAACTGTTGTTGGGGACTTCTAAAACAATATTTGGAACATTTTAAATGCCATAATAGGTGCTCTTTAAAGGTGTATTTAATAGATTCAGTCCTCAGATCTGGTTTTAGTAACAGCTCCACCGTCTACAGGTGTTTTCCCCGGACTCTTGTCCAGCTCACTGCCTCTGATCCAGACCCACAGCTGGTCTGCTCACGCTGATCACATGACCTTTGCCCCCCTGACCTGCCACAGGCCACCAATGAGAAGTGAGCCGACGGCATGTGTGTGTGTTTACTGGCTGACTAACACACAGTTTTGAGGACAGATTTTAACATTCAGATTCTTAAAGGGGTCATGAACTGGCTTGTTTTATTTTTTTATACTGTTGTCTGAAGTCAACTTATGGCGTTTATGTGGTTGTTACATTCAAAAACATCATAATGAATAAGTAATAGGCTATTTTCTGCCTTGGTTTTGAGGCTCTCTGAGAAACACTCGGATTTGATGGGCGTGCCGAACTGAAGACTTGGAAGTAAACGCCCACGGCTAGGATTGGATAATATTTGCATATTTAATGAGCTTCAGCTACAGTCAGTCCCAGGAATCGTCTGGGGGAAATGCTCAGAGAACTCGCAAAATATCAAACAAACACTTAATCACACACACAACACACACACACACACACACACACACACACACACACACATGTTTGGTTTTCATCTTTTATGGGGACTTTCCATAGGCGTAATGGTTTTTATACCGTACATACCGTATATTCTATCCCCCTACACTGCCCCTGCCCCTAAACCTAACCCTCACAGGAGACATTCTGCAATTTTACATTTTCAAAAAACATCACTTAGTCTGATTTATAAGATGTTTTCCTCATGGGGACCTAAAAATGTCCCCACAAGGATGAGGATTTCGGATATTGCTATCTTTGTGGGGACATTTTGTCCCCATAACGTGATGATTACCAGTCCACACACACACACACACACACACACACACACACACACACACACACACACACACACACACACACACACACACACACACACACACACACACACACACACACACACACACACACACACACACACACACACACACACACACACACACACACACACACACACTGCCCCTGCCCCTAAACCTACCCATCACACACACACACACACACACACACTGCCCCTGCCCCTAAACCTACCCATCACACACACACACACACACACACACACACACTGCCCCTGCCCCTAAACCTACCCATCACACACACACACACACACACACACACACACACAGACTGTGCAGTTCACTTTCTGTGAAAAAAAACTCATTCTGTGATTTATAAGCATTTTGAAAAGTGAGGACATGGGGAACGTCCTCATATTTCACCCTCTTTTTGTAATACCCATGTCATTATACACATTTGTGTCCTGATATTTCACAAAAACATGCCCACTCGCGCGGAGACACACACACACTCGCGGACACACACACGCGCGCGCGGACGCGGACACACTCTCACTCGAGCGGACACACACATAATGTTACAACAAGTCTCTCTACACATAATCAATACACAATCGTACACATATCAAACGATCTGTAACAATGCAATACTATCACATATAAAAAACATGTTTTACTCACATAAGTGCTGCACCATTCCTGTCGGGTCCAATATAGAAGGCACACCATTGTGTTTCAATCTCAATATGTCTGCAAATCCCCACGTGAGCTGGAACTTCATTAAAAATAAAGTTTATCGAAGCTTGTGCAGCGACTGTGTTCTTCCGCAACCAGGAATAGCAATATGGTGATATCCTCGGCATGTTTATTACTGCTGGCTAGAGCAATCCGACCAGCTCCATGAGTCGGTGGGCGGGGCCACCTGCTTATTATTCAGAAGAGGCGGAGCTTCGTCTCGCAATGACGTAAGGATGAAGCACAAGATCGTTTTCAGGGTCTGGTGTCTATAAAAGCTTTTCTTTGACTAACAAGAAAGTTTTCAGCTCTGAAACTTACAGGATATTCTTATATTTGCCATGACCTCTTATATATCAAAAGCTCAAAGGAAAGTTGATTTCTCAATTCATCACCCCTTTAATGCATCTCAAGCTTTGATGTGTGACATGCTGTGAATGATCTGAAGTGTCATGAAACCCACAGGTTATACATTTAGAGACGCTCCCATAAAATGTGTCGGCATCATTCATTTATTCCAGTTTTATTATAAATACATAACCTGGCGAATTCTGTAGAAACCAGCAGATTCGAGACTCTCGCTGTGATCCGATCACATCTCATGAATAAGCCAGTGGCACCGCTGATTTTCAGCAAATATTGTCTCAAACGCCGCATATACATCTGTTAATGTTTCATGATATGATCAATTACAGAAATCAGTCGTTTTATTTTAGACGGACAGGCAGAGTGAAGTGTCTGGATTGGCTGTGATGTTACGGAGCTGAAGCACGTCGCCAGTTGTAAACATCTAGTTTCATTTGGCATTTTCTGTTGTTATTTTTAAATACATACTTTGTGCTGATATGATGATGTTTGGAGGGTTTCCTTTGGTGTAAATATGCAGAACAGGTCAGATCGGCTCCACACCCGCTCCTAAACTCACAAAACAAACCTCTTTGCTTTTCTGCTGTTCTGCTGTTCTGATTTTCTGCTGTTCTGCTGTTCTGATTTTCTGCTGTTCTTTGCAGTTTGAGAGCATGTGCCGATTATTAATGCGATGTTCTGAATCTGCTTCGCTCTTTATCCAACAGCGTTCAGCGCGCCTCACTCGCTCTCCAGCTATCAGCTGACCGCACACACGCCCCGCTCCATCGATTACACGCCGGTATCCCATCATGCACTGGGAAAGAGTGGAGGCCCGTCTGTGCAGACAAATGCATTGTGGGACATGGAGAATATGATTCAGCCAATCAGAGGTTTTGATGGATCATCGTATTATCAGTCTGGCAACAGTCCGTCAGGTGTGTGCGTGACTATTGCTGCTCAATTAGAGATTTAAATAAAATCAAACTGGTGAATCACAAGAACAAGTTAAGAGAAAAAACATTTTCAAATTCATTGCCATGATTACGATGTGATGATTTTGACAGGTGTAGACGTGATTGAGGAGCATCTGAGAGAGATTCGATCTCTGCGCCAGCGCCTGGAAGATTCCATCAGAACCAACGAGAGATTGAGACAGCAGTTAGAGGGACGCCTGGCCACCGCCGCGAGAGACACAGGTGTGTGTGTGTGTGTGTTTTCTTATAAGAGAGGCGAAAAAAAAAAGCAGATCTAAAAGTTTTTAAGGCCTTTCTGTATGCAATAACACTTACCTTCCACAAAATGCGAAATACCTCTATTTATAGTTACTATGGATAAAGAAAGAAACAAAAAGAAAGAAATTCCTTAAACATAAGTTCAACAATTCACATAATGTATTTAATGTGTGTGAGTGTGTGTGTGAGTGAGAGAGTGTGTGTGTGTGTGTGTGTGTGTATGTGTGAGCGTGTGTGTGTGAGTGTGTGTGTGCGTGCGTGCGTGTGTGAGTGTGTGTATGGGTGAGCGTGTGTGTGAGCGTGTGTGAGCATGTGTGTGTGTGTGTAAGTGTGTGAGTGTGTGTGCGTGTGTGAGTGTGAGATTGTGTATGGGTGAGCATGTGCGTGAGCGTGTGTGTGTGTAAGTGTGTGGGTGAGCGTGTGTGTGTGTGTGATTGTGTGTGAGAGTGTGTGTCAGTGAGTGTGTGGGTGAGCATGTGTGTGAGCATGTGTGTGATTGTGTGTGTGTGTGTGTGTGTGTGCGTGCATGTGTGAGTGTGTGGGTGAACATGTGTGTGATTGTGTGTGAGAGTGTGAGTGTGTGTTTGTGTATGTGTGTGTGTGAGCATGTGTGTGATTGTGTGTGTGTATGTGTATGTGTGTGTGTGTGAGCATGTGTGTGTGTGTGGGTGAGTGAGCGTGTGTGTTTGTGTATGCGTGTGTGAGCATGTGTGTGATTGTGTGTGTGTGTGTGTGTGTGTGTGTGTGCGTGTGTGTGTGTGTGAGCATGTGTGTGTGTGTGTGTGTGTGTGTGGGTGAGCGTGTGTGTGAGCGTGTGTGTTTGTGTATGTGTGTGTGTGAGCATGTGTGTGATTGTGTGTGTGTGTGTGTGTGTGTGTGTGTGTGTGTGTGTGTGTGTGTGTGTGTGTGTGAGCATGTGTGTGAGTGTAAGTGTGCGAGTATAATATATATAATATATAGTATAATATATATATATATATATCTGTGTGTGTGTGCAGATCATCAAATGACTGATATTCAGAATAATGATGACTGTCAGTGTCGCATTGCTTTTATAAAATACAATACATCTCTGTTCAGTCTGGATGGCTCAGAAAGAGTTCTTTAATGCATAACGACAGTGTTTAAATTGTCTGTGTGATCGTCTACAGATGTAAGAACCATTTCAAACAAACTAATGGCTCATCACTGGTGTGTGTGTGTGTGTGTGTGTGTGTGTGTGTGTGTGTGTGTGTGTGTGTGTGTGTGTGTGTGTGTGTGTGTGTGTGTGTGTGTGTGTGTGTGTGTGTGTGTGTGTGTGTGTGTGTGTGCTTGTTTATGTGATTTATGAGGACACAAATTTGTATAATGACATGGTTATTACACTGGTATTACAACATCAAGGTGGTTTATGAGGACATTTCAAATGTCCCCGTAAATCAAATCGCTTTAAAAACATATTAAACAATGTTTTATTAAAAATGTAAAAATGCAGAATGTCTCCTGTGAGGGTTAGGTTTAGGGGCAGGGGCAGTGTAGGGGGATAGAATATACAGTTTATACAGTATAAAAACCATTACGCCTATGGAGAGTCCTCATAATGCTGTTGCACCAACGTGTGTGTGTGTGTGTGTGTGTGTGTTTGACAGTGGCTCCAACCAACATCTTTATCCAGAGTCATGATGCAGTCAGTCAACTGACCAAGGAAGTCAGAGCATTAAAGGAGGAAAATCTGGCACTACAGTCCAGGTTACAAGCCAGCAGAGGTACACACTGCCAATGCCATTCCACTGATGCCAACGTAATTTGAGTCTATTCAGAAGAATGTTGTGGTCGATAGTATCAAATGCAGCACTAAGATGGAGTAACACTGATAGAGAGATACAGCCACGATCGGATGATAAGAGTAAATCATGTGTAACTCTGATGAGAGCAGTCTCAGTGCTATGATACGCTCTAAATCCTGACTGGAAATCCTCACAGATACCATTTCTTTCTAAAAGGAACATAATTGTGAAGACACTGCCTTTTCTAGTGTTTCTGACAGAAAGGGTAGATTTGAGATTGGTCTATAATTGACTAATTCTGTAGGATCAAGTTGTGTTTTTTTAATAAGTGGTTTAATAATAGCCAACTCAAAAGTTTTCGGTACATATCCTAATGACAAAGATGAATGAATGATATTAAGAAGAGGATCTATGACCTCTGGTAGCATCTCTTTCAGTAGCTATGTCTTCTACAAATGACTAGACAACCGATAGTAGCTGTTGAGCTTCTGAGCTCTTCTTTTACCCAGTCCACCAATCTGCAGAGCACATAGACATCATTTGTGGACAACAATTCTAAACATAAGTTCAACAACTCACATAATGAATACCATAATGCATTTAATGCCTCTGCTAAAGCTGGTTATGTATTTCATCAAAACACACATTCTTTCACATGAATCATATTACAGTCTTGAGTCTGATGTGGAGTGATTATCACTGGCTTCAGAACTCTGGAGAGTTTATAATCTGATATTTGTGCGATGCAGACAGCAGTGAAGAGGCGGAGCAGCTCAGGGAGGCGGTGCTTTCGGGGCGTGTCCGTCTGCAGCAGGCGGAGTTAGAGGCGGAGCAATGGAAGGAGGAGTTGAGACGGCTCCAGAAGCACAACTGTGAGCAAAGCCAACAAATCCAACAACTGCGACAAGACAGACAAAACAGTCAGGAGCACAACAACAGGTCAGATATGAAGAGCAGAGGACTGGAACTCTGACTGATGAGTGTGAGATATACACATGAATGAACGGCTGTGTAACTGGTGGTGTGTGTTCAGACTGCAGCACGAGGTGAGTTTACTCCAGCAGCAGCTGGCCGAAAGCAGGCAGCTTCTACACTCCCTACATGGGGAACTACGGCTGTACGACCGAGTGTGTGGCGCGAGGAAGAGCGCAGCTGCAGGTAAGAGCGCACCACGAGGCCTGCACATCTCACAGGAACAGCCCAACCCTCCAAAATAAACTCTTCTGGCATTGATTATTCACACTCATGTTGTTGCAAACCTGTAAGGGCGCGTCTTTGTTCTAGTGAAACTCGCTGCTCTTTTACACACAATTAAACGCAGACCCGTCCAGAAATGATGAACGCATCATAAAGCAGTCCATATGATCTGAGTGCCATATTCCAACAATGCTGTGCAGTGAAGGGCTAGAGATTGTGGCTATTGACTGAACATCTGTGGTGCGAATCATTATCTGATTTGATAGCAGTTATGGCACGCATCAGTTTACACACGAGTATGAATATATACACGCGTGATTATGAGATTCTGCCGCTCATCGCTGAGGGAAAGATTATTGACCAGTGACAGTTTACAGTTGCTCAAAGCATATTGATTTTTTAAAGCTACACTGTGTAACTTTTTTAGTTTATTCTTAGCTAAAAACACTTAGTTCTTTCAAAAATATATGTGCTCATTAATGTATATTTACTTATTTCAAGAAAAAAAGTATTCTCGTAAGTTTATAATATGCCATGAGGGTGAAAATGAACATACGGGTGAGGGTTTGAATGCGGGTCTCCATGTTGCCCCTCCATCTTGAAAGTACATTAGCCAAAGAGGGACATACCCGTAAATTCAATCTTCGCTTTTGGCGTTTTAACACTCGATGGCACCGTGTCCAATGTGGACGAGGTGGAACTGGAAGCCATGTTAATCTTGGACTAAATCGGCCACCGTAGGAGTTAAAACAAAATCGGAAATGAGAGGAACAGAAACTAATATTCACTGGATGGTCATATACAAGTTCACCACTAGATGGGGGAAAATATCACACAGTGGAGCTTTAACGTCTCTCTCTCTCTCTCTCTCTCTCTATCTCTATCTCTCTCTCTCTCTCTATCTCTATCGTTCTCTCTCTCTCTCTCTCTCTCTCTCTCTCTCTCTCTCTCTCTCTCTCTCTCTCTCTCTCTCTCTCTCTCTCTCTCTCTCTCTCTATCTATCTCTATCGTTCTCTCTCTCTCTCTCTCTCTCTCTATCTCTATCGTTCTCTCTCTCTCTCTCTCTCTCTCTCTCTCTCTCTCTCTCTCTCTCTCTCTCTCTCTCTCTCTCTCTCTCTCTCTCTCTCGAGTGCATGCTGGGAGTTTGTGGTCGGAGTGTGAGTGTGTGTTGGAGTGAGCTGTACTGTACGAGTGAGTTTTCTATCTTTTTTCTATCTTTTGTTGCGAGGTAAATAGAGGAAAGTTTGTAGGTGTTTGTGAGGAGCGTCGTCGGTCAGTGTGCACTGATCGCTATGGCGGCGTCTCAGCACGCTGGTTTGGAAAGTTTAACGCGCCGGCACGGTGTTAAGGTAGTACCCGCGGAGCGTTGTTCAGTTGAGGACTGCGTCCTCGCTGTTGCTGCTGTTGTTGGTCATGATTGCATTCTTTCTGCATCAAGAATGAATAGCGCAATAGTGATGTTTTTGAACAACGTTGATAAAGTGAATGAAGTTGTAGAGACTGGGATTGTTGTGAATGATTCCCTTACTCCAGTCATGCCTTTGGTACAACCGGCGAAAAGAATAGTATTGTCAAATGTCCCGCCGTTTATTAAAAATGAAGTGATTGAAAGGGAATTGTCCAGACACGGAAAGGTTGTGTCAAAAATGAAGAAAATCCCACTCGGTTGTAAATCTCCACAGCTGAAGCACGTTGTATCTTTTCGGAGGCAGGTGCACATGATCTTAAATAACCAGAATGAAGAGTTTAATTTGGCCATGAAGTTTAAGATTGACGATTTTCTTTATGTTATTTTTGCTACGTCAGATTCAATGAAGTGTTTTGGTTGTGGACAAGAGGGTCACGTGATACGCGTGTGCCCTGAGAAAAACGCAGATCAGAATCACAATACGAGCGACACGCATAATACAGATCATGCACAAACTAGCGATACAGTTTCTTGTGTTGACAAAAGTGGAAGTGAGGATTCTGAAAGCAATAAAGATAAGAGTGTGGCCTCAAATGAAACTGTGCATGAAGGTATTTCTGAGGTTAGTGAGCAGGTCATAGAGTCTGCTGTGGATGATGTTGACATGACAGATGATCAGAGTATTTTCAAAACACCGACATTAAAAAGGAAAACTAAGACTAAAGATAAAGAAAACAGGGCTAGTAAGAAAGCCACTGGAGCAGCTGTTGTTGATATAAGCGAGGTGGACTCAGAGTCCAGTAATGTTGAGGACTGTTATGGATCTTCTGTTATGGACAGTGATTGTGAATCATCAGACTCGGTTAGCTCAGCTTCACAGAAGCGAGCTGGCCGCAGTGCTTACGTTTTGGATAAAGTAAAAAAATTTCTACAGGCCACGAAAGGCATGAAAGGTGTAAATGTAGAGGATTACTTCCCAGATCGTGAGCTGTTTATAGATTCTACCAGGGCTTTAATGAAGGAGGGTGGAGCTTTCACTGAACAAGAAGTTTTTAGGCTGAAGAAAATTGTCCAGAAGTTAAAGCTAAAATTATTAAATGATGAATTCGAACCAGTCTAGCTTCTCTTCTGTTTTTTTTGAGATGTTTGTTACTGGTCTGCTCAATTTACCTTTTTATGAGTAGGATACGATTGGGCACTCTTAACTTAAATGGTGCACGGGACAGCAAGAAAAGAGCAATGCTTTATGAATTGATTAAACAAAAGAAAATTGATGTAATGCTAGTTCAGGAAACTCATAGCGATGCTTTGAATGAGAATGAATGGTTAATGGAATGGGGTGGGTCGATTATTTTAAGCCACAAAAATCACTGTAGTGGTGGTTTAGCTGTACTTTTTAATAAAAACTTTATACCAGTTTCATATGAGACAGAACATGTTGTTGAGGGACATTTAATGAAAGTAACAGCAAAGTTTGAAAAAATGGTTTTAGTTTTTATAAACGTGTATGCTCCTGTTGTTGGTCCTGAAAGGGTTGTTCTTTTTGATAAATTAAGTAATATTTTGTCAAACTGTAAAGAGGAAGAGTTCATATTTGTTGGAGGAGACTATAATTGTACGGCAAATGATGGAATGGATAGGAACCATAAAGAGCCACATCTAGCTTCCCAACATGCTATGAGAAAGCTTATAGAAGAGCATGATTTGTGTGATATATGGAGAACTTTATATAAAGGACAAAGGCAGTACACATGGGTGCAAACAAGACAAAATGCTATTTCCATGGCTAGACTGGATAGGTTCTATTGTTTTAAATACCATTTTAATGTCATTAAGAAATGTGAGATTCTGCCTAGTGGGTTTTCTGATCACAGCCTAGTAGTCTGCAGTGTTTTTATTAGTAATATAAGGTCTAAGAGTGCCTATTGGCATTTTAACACCTCTTTGTTACAAGACAGTTTTTTTAAGGATGTTTTTATATTTTTTTGGGAACAGTTTAGATCCAGGAAAAAAGAGTTTTCTTCCCTACAACAATGGTGGGATCATGGGAAAAAAGAGATACAGCAACTGTGTCGTCAGTACACTCTCAACGTTTCCAAGGACATTTCCCAATCAATGAAAGCCTTAGAGATTGAAATAGTGGAACTTCAGAATTTGGTAGAGTCCACAGGAAATCGAGGACATATTGAGCTCCTCAAAGTTAAAAAAAGAACTCTGGATAACCTGTTGGGTATCAGAGCACAGGGAGCTTTGATCCGCTCGCGCTTTCAGAGTGCGGTAGAGATGGATGGCCCAACTAAATTTTTTTTCGGCCTGGAAAAAAAGAATGGTCAAAGCAGACTTATACATTCTTTATACTCATTGGAGGGTGCAGAAATGGTGGAGCCCAAGGAAATTAGAAAAAGAGCTGTTTTATTTTATTCTGAGCTTTATAAAAGTGAACGTACAGAGGAAGGTGAGCTGGACAGCTCTTTTTATATGGGTTTGCCTAAAGTTCCAGATGAGATCAATTCTTGGCTTGAGAGGCCGCTATCAGCATTTGAACTGCATGTTGCTCTGCGGAGCATGGATTGCGGTAAGGCCCCAGGAATTGATGGTTTACCAATTGAGTTTTATCAAACGTTTTGGTCAGTGCTGGGGGGTGATTTGCTGTCTGTGCTCAATGATAGTCTGGCTGGAGGGTTGCTACCTTTGAGCTGCAGGAGGGCGGTCATTACCCTGCTACCCAAAAAAGGTGACTTAAAAGAAATAAAGAACTGGCGCCCTGTTTCACTTTTGTGCTCTGATTTAAAGCTCTTTTCTAAAGTTTTGGCCATTAGGTTGAAAGAGGTAGTTGGGCACGTTATTCATCATGATCAAACTTACTGTGTGCCTAACAGGTCTATTCATGATAATGTTTATCTAATTCGGGATATTTTGGACGTCTCTAGGCTATTGGACATAGACACTGGTCTCATTTCTCTAGACCAGGAAAAGGCATTTGACCGGGTTGAACACAGCTATCTCTGGCGTACGCTGGAGGAGTTCGGGTTCAGCTCTGGTTTTATTGCTATGATTAGGGTTTTGTACCGAGATGTTGAGAGTGTACTGAAAATTAATGGTGGTCTTACTGCTCCTTTTCAAATCAACAGGGGTATTAGACAAGGCTGTGCACTTTCAGGGATGTTGTATGCTCTTGCCATTGAACCGTTACTTGTTAAGATCAGAGAGAGCATTGAAGGTTGGACCATACCTTGCTCTGGAGCCAATTGTAAGGTATCTGCATATGCAGACGATATTATTGTTTTGGTTAAAGGGCAAAATGATGTTGACCTTCTTAAAGACATTTTAAACAGGTTTGGTACAATTTCCTCAGCCAAAGTTAATTGGTCCAAAAGTGAAGCCATAGTGAGTGGTAAATGGTCTCATGGTCTTCCTAAATTACCAGGTGGTTTGTCCTGGAAGAGAGATGGGTTAAAGTATTTAGGAGTATATGTTGGCAATGACTCAATGATAAGCAAAAATTGGGAAGGAGTTTTAGAAAAACTAAAGGGGCGATTGGACAAATGGAAATGGCTTTTGCCAAAAATTTCTTTTAGAGGGAGGGTTATAATAATTAATAACCTGGTCGCTTCACTTTTGTGGCATCGTTTGGCCTGCATTGACCCTCCAAATGGACTTTTGAGTAAAATTCAAGCCAGTATGGTGGACTTTTTTTGGAGTACTTTTCACTGGATTCCGCAGAGCATACTTTTTTTACCCAGAGATGAAGGAGGACAAGGACTTATCCATTTGCCCAGCAGGGGGGCAGCCTTTCGACTTCTGTTTATTCAAAGGTATCTTACAGGACCTAAGGATCTAGTCTGGAGAAAAGTGGCTGATGTTATCTTTAATCAAGCTGGCAGACTGGGATTGAACTCTGGTTTGTTTCTGATGGACTCAAGTAAGCTGCAGTGCAACGGACTGACTCCTTTTTATAAGGGACTTTTTAAAGTGTGGGACTTGTTCGAAAAGAGGAGGCTGGAGCCGACGTCCTCGTTGTACTGGCTTCTGGAGGAACCGCTTATAAATGGAGCCCGGTTTGATGTTACTTGTGAAGTTACACCTGGACTGATTCATTGTTTAATTTCCACTAAGACTTTAAAACTGCACCAGTTGTTGGATGTTGCTGGTTCTGGCTTGAATGATGCTCAGTCCATGGCCTCACATCTAGGTGTGCATTCAGTACGGCATGTTAGAAAAGTTCTGGATTTTTTTAAAAAGAAATTTGCAGAGGTAGAAAACAAATTGTTATTTGATTATTATAATGGGGAACTGGTTCCTAATAGTACAGATCCCTTTCCAAATATTTCTCTTAGTCCCAATCTCAAAGGACTGTCTGGACCCTTTCTGAGCCTGAGGGGACTAGAAGGTTTAAGTTTGCAGGATATTCAGAGTAAAGTTTTGTATACATGTCTTGTAAAAGTTTTAAATAAAGCTAAATTAAAAGAGCGCAGTGATACAGTGTGGAGAGAGAAATTGGGAATGAATGATGGAGATAAACCTGTTTGGAGAGTTTTATACAAACCACCAATTGAAAAACGTACAGGTGATATTCAGTGGAGAGTTTTACACGGCGCAGTTGCTGTAAATGCATTTGTGAGTTTAATTAATCCCAATGTATCAAGTGATTGTCCTTTTTGTACAATGAGGGAGACCATTTTTCATTGTTTTTTAGAATGTTCAAGACTGCGTGATATGTTTTGTTTTCTGGATGTTCTTTTCATGAATTTTGGGGAGACATTTTCTTCTAAGATTTGGATTCTTGGACCCAAATATAGTGTGGCGCAAAGAGTAAAAAGTCAATTGTTGAATTTTTTAATTGGGCAAGCCAAACTTGCTGTTTATTTAACTAGGAAAAACAAAATAGAAGGTAGAGAAGGACAATGTGTGGTTACTGTATTTAAAAATATGGTAAAAGCAAGGGTTTTGTTTGATTTCAAGTTCTATAAACTGATGAATGACTTAGAAAGTTTTTTGCCCAAATGGTGTTTTAACGGAGTTATTTGTACAGTCGATGATGAAATGTTGGTCTTTACTATCATGTTACAATAAGTCTTGCTTTTTTGTGTCTGTGTTTTTTTAATTTATTTTCTGGATAATGTGATGTTTTGCTGATGTTGTAGTGTTATAAATAAAGTGTGTTGAAAACTCAAAAAAAAAAACTCTCTCTCTCTCTCTCTCTCTCTCTCTCTCTCTCTCTCTCTCTCTCTCCTCTCCGCTCAGGGTTTGCGTGTGAGATGCCGTGCCGGTCGGTGGAGTTGGGGGAGCTGTTGGTGGAGGTCCGGGCTCTAAGGGCCCAGCTGGAGCACAGTGTAATGGAGAACAGTGCTCTACGGGCTCAACTGCAGAAGCAGCTGGATCATTCGGGCCCGTCTCCCATCATTCCGGCCAGCCCGCTGCTCTACCGCCGACAGCTTCTCCACGGTGATTTCACTTCAGCAGGGCTGGCATGTGCCAGAAATATTGAGCATTATCTTTAAAAAACAGTTTGTAGCGGCTATCTTTGTAAAGAACCATTTTGCCAATAGCATTGCGTGTGAATGGACGTGCTGCTTTGTGTGTTTTGTATTAACCTCTCGCCATGTTCCTCAGACCCGTCTCCTTCTCCTCCTGTCAGAGATGTGGGTCCGTTTCCAGCCGGGGCTCTGTACTTGCCGTACTCAGAGGTGGAGGACACTAACGGTGTGTGTGTGTGTGTGTGTGTGCTAAACTGGATGAATAGCAGGCTTTATTGAGAACCTGAGCTTGTTTGTCTTTCTCAAGTTTGATCAGTTCTGTCAGCAGTCACAGATAAACCTTCCATGAACCTGCTGAAGCTCTTCTGGCGGAGAACTAGATATTAAAGGGTAACTTCAGTGATTTAGCATTAGGCTTTGTATCAGTAGAAACCCGGTAGTATATTCAAATGATGGTACTTTCCCCCATCCCCCTGAGATGAGAGAATTATGCATTTTATTTCTGGAAAAAATCCTCTGATGACGTAAATATCGTCATTTTGTGTCATCTGAGGATTGTTTGTCCAGAGGCTAGAGACTACAGCCACTAGATGGAGCTGTTCCACATGTTATCATCCGCCCATAGAGGAGAGATCTCACACACTGAATGAGACACAGAAGGCCGCACAGACATTCATAACGGTGCGGTGCAGAGCAAAGTGAGAGTTTCAACTTTTCAATGAATTCCTGTGATAGTTTAGCTTCCATATGCGATCAGAAAACGTGCCAGACTGGAGCTTAATGTTCCCTCAGCTCAGCTCTTCATGAGGAATGAAATCTGACTCTGCTGCGTCTCGTTCGGCTCACTCATACTTTATTGAAAACACACGTTCAGTTTTTAACTGTAGTGTTTATTCTCTAACTGAACGAAACGATTGTATTACTATGAAGATGAAAACGACGGTGTACGGAGTGGCCTCGTTAGGCAGCGAAGCAGTGCATTCTGGGAGTTGTTGTCTTTCATCCACATGAGACAAAAATACATTTTCTGTCTTTTCTCAGTCTAGAAGGCACCAAATTCAAAAATTATTTCACATTTCTACTGCATAAATGACTCAGTTTAAACACAAAGCTTAAAGGGTTAGTTCACCCAAAAATGAAAATTCTGTCATTAATTACTTACCCTCATGTCGTTCGACACCCGTCAGACCTCCGTTCATCTTCAGAACAGAAATTAAGATATTTCAGTTGAAATCTGATGCTCTGAAAGTCCTCCATTGGCTCAGTGGCACCGTTCACTCTCAAGACCCTTAAAAGGTACTAAAGACGTCGATACAAAGTCCATCTCACTACAGTGGTTCTACAATAACTTTATGAATCGGCGACAATAGTTTTTGTGCGCAAAAAAACCCTAAATAACGACTTACATAGTGAGGACGATTTCAAAACAAAGACATCATGAAGCTTCGAAGCGTTATGAATCACTGAGCCGAATGAAGATTCGGATCGCGTGTCAAACCGTCAAACTGCTGAAATTTGGCGATTCAAACCGCTGAATCGACTCACTGATTCATAACGCTTCGAAGCTTCATGATGCTTTGTTTTGAAATCGTCATCACTATGTAAGTCGTTATTTAGGGGTTTTTTTGCGCACAAAAACCATTGTCGCCGATTCATAAAGTTATTGTAGAGCCGCTGTAGTGAGATGGACTTTGTATCGACGTCTTTAGTGCCTTTTAAGGGTCTTGAGAGTGAACGGTGCCACTGAGCCAATGGAGGACTTTCAGAGCCATCAGATTTCAACTAAAATATCTTAATTTCTGTTCCGAAGATGGACGGAGGTCTGACGGGTGTCGAACGACATGAGGGTAAGTAATTAATGACAGAATTTTCATTTTTGGGTGAACTAACCCTTTAATGCTAAATCCCTGAAGTCACCCTTTAATGGTTTAGCTGGACTAGTGTTCAACTGATGAGAAGACCTAAGACCTGTGTTCACCTCAGACTCTCTGGAGCCTCATGCCGATCTGGAAGGAGAAGCACCGGACGGCTCGTTCTCCAGCCCTAACGGACGGCACGCGGTCGGCCACGTGGATGATTACGGTGCGCTGCAGCAGCAGGTGATGGAGGGCCGGGCGCTGGTGCAGCGGATGGAGGCGGCGCTGCAGGCGTCTCTCAACACGGCTCTGCTGGAGAAGGTGATGCTGACTAATCCAAGTGCTTTTGCAAATGGCAGACTCTCATATGTTTCTTTCTTACAGGCTCTGGACTACAACACCGTGAAGACGCTGCTCTCCGACACGAAGACCCTGCACCAGATTCTGGACGAGGCCGTCTCGCTGCTCAAGATGTTCTGGCGGGCGGCATTACCGAGCAGCGATGGGCCCGTCCATCTCATTCAGAGGGTTAGAACATCAACACAGTTTGGTCAACATTTATTGATCCCTAAAGCATGAAAGGCAACATAACTGAGCATGATGCTGATTTCCTCTCAGGAGCAGTCCATGCGTGAGGAGATCCAGCTGCTGCGCTTGCGGATCGCCGAGCAGGAGGAGGTTCTGCAGGGAACCATCCAGCGTTTGCGCAGCACCAGCCGAACCAAAGAGAGCATGGAGACCTTCATCGTCAACCAGCGTGAGTCCAACCAAAATCTTATATCATGATATACACCAATCAGGCATAACATTATGAGCACCTGAAGGTGAGCTGGGGTGTCTGGCACCAAGACGTCCTGTAAGTTGTGAGGTGGAGCCTCCATGGATCGGACTTGTTTGTTCAGCTCATCCCACAGATGAGATTGAGATCTGGGGAATCTGGAGGTCGAGTCAATGCCTCAAACTCGTTGTTGTGCTCCTCAAAGCATTCCTGAAGCATTTGTGCTTTGTGGCGGCGCATTATCTGCTGAAAGAGCCACAGCCACAGGGAAAACTGTTTCCATGAAAGGCTGTACATGGGCTCAACAATGCTGAGGTAGGTGAGACGTGTCAAAGTCACATCCACATGATGGAGGACCCAAGGTTTCCCAGCAGAACATTGCCCAAAGCATCACTGCCTCCGCTGTCACGCCTTCTTCCCATAGTGCACCTGGGGCCATGTGTTCCCCAGGTAAGCCACACACACACACCCGGCCATCCACTGATGTAGAAGAACACGTGATCATCAGACCAGGCCGGCTTCTTCCATTTCTCCGTGGTCCAGTTCTGATGCTCACGGGCCACTGTTGGTGCTTTGGGCGGGGTCAGGGGTCAGCATGGGCACCCTGACTGGTAATACTCCTCAAACTGAGACGCTCTGTGTATTCTGAGCCCTTTCTATCAGAACCAGCATTAACTTCTGGAGCAGTTTGAGCTCCAGTAGCTCGTCTGTTTGATCGGACCACACGGGCATCAATGAGCCTCGGCCACCCATGACCCTGTGGCCGGTTCTCCACTGGTCCTTCATGACCCTGTGGCCGGTTCTCCACTGGTCCTCCATGACCCTGTGGCCGGTTCTCCTCTGGTCCTTCATGACCCTGTGGCCGGTTCTCCACTGGTCCTTCATGACCCTGTGGCCGGTTCTCCACTGGTCCTTCATGACCCTGTGGCCGGTTCTCCACTGGTCCTTCATGACCCTGTGGCCGGTTCTCCTCTGGTCCTTCATGACCCTGTGGCCGGTTCTCCACTGGTCCTCCATGACCCTGTGGCCGGTTCTCCACTGGTCCTTCATGACCCTGTGGCCGGTTCTCCACTGGTCCTTCATGACCCTGTGGCCGGTTCTCCACTGGTCCTTCATGACCCTGTGGCCGGTTCTCCACTGGTCCTTCATGACCCTGTGGCCGGTTCTCCACTGGTCCTTCATGACCCTGTGGCCGGTTCTCCACTGGTCCTTCATGACCCTGTGGCCGGTTCTCCACTGGTCCTCCATGACCCTGTGGCCGGTTCTCCACTGGTCCTTCATGACCCTGTGGCCGGTTCTCCTCTGGTCCTTCATGACCCTGTGGCCGGTTCTCCACTGGTCCTCCATGACCCTGTGGCCGGTTCTCCACTGGTCCTTCATGACCCTGTGGCCGGTTCTCCACTGGTCCTTCATGACCCTGTGGCCGGTTCTCCACTGGTCCTTCATGACCCTGTGGCCGGTTCTCCACTGGTCCTTCATGACCCTGTGGCCGGTTCTCCACTGGTCCTTCATGACCCTGTGGCCGGTTCTCCACTGGTCCTTCATGACCCTGTGGCCGGTTCTCCCCTGGTCCTCCATGACCCTGTGGCCGGTTCTCCACTGGTCCTTCATGACCCTGTGGCCGGTTCTCCACTGGTACTTCATGACCCTGTGGCCGGTTCTCCACTGGTCCTTCATGACCCTCTGGCCGGTTCTCCAGTGGTCCTTCATGACCCTGTGGCCGGTTCTCCACTGGTCCTCCATGACCCTGTGGCCGGTTCTCCACTGGTCCCCCATGACCCTGTGGCCGGTTCTCCACTGGTCCTCCATGACCCTGTGGCCGGTTCTCCTCTGGTCCTTCATGACCCTGTGGCCGGTTCTCCACTGGTCCTTCATGACCCTGTGGCCGGTTCTCCTCTGGTCCTTCATGACCCTGTGGCCGGTTCTCCACTGGTCCTCCATGACCCTGTGGCCGGTTCTCCACTGGTCCTTCATGACCCTGTGGCCGGTTCTCCACTGGTCCTTCATGACCCTGTGGCCGGTTCTCCACTGGTCCTTCATGACCCTGTGGCCGGTTCTCCACTGGTCCCCCATGACCCTGTGGCCGGTTCTCCACTGGTCCTCCATGACCCTGTGGCCGGTTCTCCTCTGGTCCTTCATGACCCTGTGGCCGGTTCTCCACTGGTCCTTCATGACCCTGTGGCCGGTTCTCCACTGGTCCCCCATGACCCTGTGGCCGGTTCTCCACTGGTCCCCCATGACCCTGTGGCCGGTTCTCCACTGGTCCCCCATGACCCTGTGGCCGGTTCTCCACTGGTCCTCCATGACCCTGTGGCCGGTTCTCCACTGGTCCTTCATGACCCTGTGGCTGGTTCTCCACTGGTACTTCATGACCCTGTGGCCGGTTCTCCACTGGTCCTTCATGACCCTGTGGCCGGTTCTCCACTGGTCCTTCCTCTGAGCATTTTTTGACTCGCTCAAATCCTTACGCTTGCCCATTTTTCCTGCTTCTAACACATCAACTCTGAGGACAACATATTCACTTGCTGCCTAATATATCCCTACCACTAACAGAGATCATCAGTGGTCATAATGTTATGCCTGATCGTTGTATATTGTCATTATGAAATAAAATGACTCGTACCATGATGCAAGTATATTTTGCTAGAAATATTTATACAAATTCTCGTTGCCAATTTTGACGAATGGAAACAATAGAGCAAAGATACAGATGAAATAAACATTGCTTAAGAATTCAGGTAATATAATAATAAAATAAAACATCATCTTTACTGCACGAATGAAATATATACAGAGATCTAGTAAAGTTTAGTTACAAGCAGTGAATGATTTTCCCCTGATGTTTGAAAACTCAAACGCTGAATGCTCGCCAAAGTGTACATTTTTATATATTTCTGTGTGTTTAACGCGACGTCCAAAAGTATACTTTCCTTTTCTACAGAGAAAACAGCACAAGCTCTATAACGACTCTATAATGATTCTATCATGATTCTATAATGACTCTATAATGATTCTATAATGATTCTAGCATGAATGCCCGTGATGCTTTAGTGTGATGATTGATCAGAGCTTTAACATCACGTCTGTCTTCCAGTGTCCCGCACTCGAGATGTGCTGAAGAAAGCCCGAGCGAATCTAGAGGTGAGTTTGGGTTAGTTGTGTTTTCGGTGCTGTTTGTCTAGTGTTTGTCCCTCATCCTGAATCTCCACCTCCTTCTGTCTCTCCTCCATTTCTCCGAGTGTTTCCAGAAGAATGAGCTCAGGATTTCCTCTCTAAGCTCCTCCTCTTCCTCCCTTTGCCATGGTAACGGTCAGTTTTGTGCCGTGTGCATGTCCGCTCGTGCCATCAGTCGTGTTGCATCATGGGTTAGGGTCACATGTTACTCGTGATGATGTCAGTCACACACACACATTTACAGACCGAACTCAGTGATAAAAGCGGAGACTTTGTTTCATATCAGATGTATCAAAGCTTATTGTGATTATTGGATGTCAGAGCTACAAATACAGTGACGTTTTGTTCATCAGATGTAAACAGATCTCGGTTCATCAAAATGAAGATTAAATATGAGAAATCAATATTGTCATTACAGTCCTAGCGTCTCAATGCTTACCTGTTGTAGTTTAGCCATGTCATGTCATGAAGAAACAGTCAAAACACACCATCAGAAAAACACTAATTAACGACTGTGTTCCAGTGAATGATTTCGGCCCTCTAAAACATGTGACCCTTGACCTCAGCACCAGTCCTGCGTCTCACGGGTAAATCTGTGCCAGTATTCAACTATACATCATGTGGGTCAAAATGATCAATTTTTCTTTTATGCCAAAAATCATCAGGATATTAAGATCATGTTCCATGAAGATATTGTGTAAAGTTCCTACTGTAAATATACTCTCACCTAAAGGATTATTAGGAACACACACTAATACTGTGTTTGACCCTTTGGCCTTCAGAACTGCCTTAATTCTACGTGGCATTGACTCAACAAGCTGCTGAAAGCATTCTTTAGAAATGTTGGCCATATTGATAGGAGAGCATCTTGCAGTTGATGGAGATTTGTGGGATGCACATCCAGGGCACGAAGCTCCCGTTCCACCACATCCCAAAGATGCTCTATTGGGTTGAGATCTGGAGACTGTGGCGGCCATTTTAGTCCAGTGAACTCATTGTCATGTTCAAGAAACCAGTTTGAAATGATTGGAGCTTTGTGACGGTGCATTATCCTGCTGGAAGTAGCCATCAGAGGATGGGGACATGGTGCTCATAAAGGGATGGACATGGGCAGAAACAATGCTCAGGTAGGCCGTGGCATTTAAACCATGCCCAATTGGCACTAAGGGGCCTAAAGTGTGCCAAGAAAACATCCCCCACACCATTACACCACCACCACCAGCCTGCACAGTGGGAACAAGGCATGATGGATCCATGTTCTCATTCTGTTTATGCCAAATTCCGACTCTACCATCTGAATGTCTCAACAGAAATCCAGACTCATCAGACCAGGCAACATTTTTCCAGTCTTCAACTGTCCAATTTTGGTGAGCTGGTGCAAATTGTCGCCTCTTTTTCCTCTTTGTAGTGGAGATGAGTGGTACCCGGTGGGGTCTTCTGCTGTTGTAGCCCATCCGCCTCAAGGTTGTGTGTGTTGTGGCTTCACAAATGCTTTGCTGCAGACCTCGGTTGTAACGAGTGGTTATTTCAGTCAAAGTTGCTCTTCTATCAGCTTGAATCAGTCGGCCCATGACCTCTGATCTCTAGCATCAACAAGGCATTTTCTCCCACAGGACTGCCGCATACTGGATGCTTTTCCCTTTTCACACCATTCTTTGTAAACCCTAGAAATGGTTGTGTGTGAAAATCCCAGTAACTGAGCAGATTGTGAAATACTCAGACCGGCCCGTCTGGCACCAACAACCATGCCACGCTCAAAATAGCTTAAATCTCCTTTCTTTCCCATTCCGACATTCAGTGTGGAGTTCAGGAGATTGTCTTGACCAGGACCACACCCCTAAATGCACTGAAGACACTGCCCTGTGATTGGTTGATTAGATAATTGCATTAATGAGAAATTGAACAGGTGTTCCTAATAATCCTTTAGGGGAGTGTATCATAAATGTATTATTAGTAGTAATAGGTATTGCTAAGGACTTTAAAGGAGATTTTCTCAATATTTTGATTTTTTTGCACCCTCAGATTCCAGAGTTTCAAATATTGTCCTATCCCGACAAAACAAATCGACCCTTATGACTGGTTTTGTTCTCCAGGGTCACAAATATCCATTCATCCATAAATATTATTTACAAATGTATGTTCAAACTGCGTGTGTGTGAGTGTGTGACCCTGATGTTATTCTGATAATCATCTCGACTGATTCTCCAGTGATTTAGGATCTTTCTCTCTGTTCTCCAGGTAAAGCCTCCGCAGGCTCTTCTGCTCGGGTTCGCATGACCCCTGCGTGCCCTCAGATCACCATGGAAACAGCCGATCTGCAGCCGCCCAACTTTCTTCAGCTCACCGCCTCCCGTTAAACCAGCAACACTGCGAACTCGCCCGCCTTACCCGCCTTTGACCTCTTTCCTTTAACAGTGGGCGGCGAAAATCCACATGCCTATTGATCAGTGTTTATCTCCCGCCGCGAGACACACACACTCTTTACTGTGTGAGACACACACACTCTTTACTGTGTGAGATAGAAACTGCCACTGAATTCCCTGGAGCAGCTCAGGGATTTGGGCAATAAGACTGAATAACGCACGTCAGCTGAAGCATGTGTTCACTCGTATAATGAGCGCTGGCAGTATTATTATGATGCCACTGACTGACATGAGTTTAGTATTTGCATGAAGGAGGTCAGTTAAAAATAAAACGCCTGTATTTCTGAGGCGAGGCTCACCAAACACGCCAAAGTTTGCATGGTTCCCTCATGTCTGTGTGTGAAGTATGAGCTTAGAAAGGACACATAGAAAGTTGAGACTTCCTGCAATTGAGAAAAATAAGACCTGTGCAAATATGATCAACGACAGTGGAAGATTTCTGAACTAGAGATTGCAAACTTTGGCAGAGGATTGGTGGGACCAGAGCTGATGATGTCACGATCCCGCAGCCAATCACAGCGCAGCTGTTTCTTTACCGCTCTTAGATTTGTGCTGTATAATTTCTTTCAGAGCTGTACATAATCTCTGCCGTCGTGTTTTAATTTTGCAGTGTGGGTAAATATAGTCAACACTTGCTATAGATCTTCAGAAGATGTGATGATGTGTGACATCATATAGATGCATTTACTGTGTACATTACACCGGTTTATAAACTGTAGAAGTTGCCTAAAGTATTGCAGAGTTGCCTTGCCTCTAATCTCCTGATAGGATGAACACATAAGCTTGTCAGTGAATGTTGCTTTGCCTTGAAACAGCCAAGCCGAATCTCCTCCAGAGAAGTGCAATATCAGTCTTTAATGGTTTACTATTGATGAGATGCTGTCAGCAACCAAAGCCAGAGGAGAAGAATCAGCAGCCCATGTGTATCGTGTGTGTGTTTAGTGCTTGAAGGCTCATCTGTTGCCATAGTTACTGATGTGATGATGTAACAAAGGATTGCCGACGCGAGAGCCAATCAAACTCTGCGTCTGAAGCTGCTGAACATGTGCCATGAATTATGAAAGCTGCTTTTGGAATTTAAACATCAATAAATAATAGAAATGCGTTCATGTTCATTTTTCTTGCAAATGTTCTATACATTTATATTTTTTAATGAAAACAAAGAAACTCAACCAGAAAGGTTCTCTTTATTATTTAGGCAATACACACATCATCTATAATGCATAGCTCAACTTCACTCAGAACAATAATTCAAGTTAGTGGATTTCCCCTCAAAACAATATCCCATAAAGCTTTTAAAGCTGTGATGTTGGAAAATCATATTTTGAGCATCACGCATCTCACGCATCTCACACACACACACACACACACACACACACACAATGACTAAAGCCACCGTTATTATGTTTAGAGTGTATGAATCTTCAACGCCACAGCAAACTAATCAAATCCTCATCAACATCAATAAATATTCAGGGTTGAGTCCTGATGACATCACAAATCACACTTTAAACATTTGATATTGATGATGGCCAGAAATGATAAAACCAACCTTTACACACTACAAATAAAGACAAACGTGCATCCAGACGTATGTGGACGCCATTCAGTCTCAAAGCTATAAAAACATTCTAGAGAATTCCTGACACACAGATCCTGACACACACACACAGATCCTGACACACACACACACACAGATCCTGACACACACACACAGATCCTGACACACACACACACAGATCCTGACACACACACACAGATCCTGACACACACACACAGATCCTGACACACACACACAGATCCTGACACACACACAGATCCTCACACACACACAGATCCTGACACACACACAGATCCTGACACACACACACACAGATCCTGACACACACACAGATCCTGACACACACACACACAGATCCTGACACACACACAGATCCTGACACACACAGATCCTGACACACACACAGATCCTGACACACACACACAGATCCTGACACACACACACAGATCCTGACACACACACACACACAGATCCTGACACACACACACAGATCCTGACACACACACACAGATCCTGACACACACACACAGATCCTGACACACACACAGATCCTGACACACACACACACACACACACAGATCCTGACACACACACACAGATCCTGACACACACACACACACACAGATCCTGACACACACACACACAGATCCTGACACACACACACACAGATCCTGACACACACACAGATCCTGACACACACACAGATCCTGACACACACACACAGATCCTGACACACACACAGATCCTGACACACACACAGATCCTGACACACACACACAGATCCTGACACACACACACAGATCCTGACACACACACACAGATCCTGACACACACACACAGATCCTGACACACACACACAGATCCTGACACACACACAGATCCTGACACACACACACAGATCCTGACACACACACAGATCCTGACACACACACACAGATCCTGACACACACACAGATCCTGACACACACACACAGATCTAGACACACACACACACACAGATCCTGACACACACACACAGATCCTGACACACACACACAGATCCTGACACACACACAGATCCTGACACACACACACAGATCCTGACACACACACAGATCCTGACACACACACACAGATCCTGACACACACACAGACCCTGACACACACACAGATCCTTGCCGAAGCTTCCTCTCGTTCTGAGAGCAGATATGCGTCTTTCCCTCGGTTTATTAAATGAATTATGACTATAAAAGCTTAGAATGAAACATTACATTCAAATGTTCATCTGTGTAAAACTCAAAACTTGACCTCACTTTGATTTATAAACTTGTTGTGCAGTTTTTAAATGTAGGAATCCTGTTTGACAGAATTTCATGAAGCGCTTTGGGCAGATCAAAATCTGGCCCTCAAGATTGCAATCGCAAAAGTCTGCCCCTAAGACAACACACACACACACACACACACACACACACACACACACACACACACACACACACACACACACACAGATCCAGCGTGCGATCCGCAGGTTAATCGACTACAGGACTGCACAGGAAGTCCTCCAGAGCTCACTGGATAGGCTTGTACAGAAGAGACGTCACATATTTCTTCTTATAGCGGTGAGTAGCACTGAGAACCATCACCCCATCCTGAGGAAACATGCGTCAGTTCTCCAGCATCAGGAGTATGTGTGAGAGCATCAGGAGTATGTGTGAGAGCATCAGGAGTATGTTTGAGAGCAGTGTGAGATGTACCTTTATGGAGAGCGCGTACAGATGGTTCAGCATCACGTGATTGGGCTCGGGCAGGAGGGCGGGATCACACTGAAACACAGAACACATGAAGCTCACTGTAGATATAAAGGCTTGTGTATATGTATAAGAGCCATGTTTTCTGAGCATTTGCATGGCCTTTTTGTTTGAGGGAGAATTGGGGGACTTTTGGTTGGGCTCTAAGGACTCTTATACACCGATAGAGCGAGAGGGCGGCCATTTAAAACAAACAGATGTTTGGTGGCATGTTTTTTGGCTAACAGCTCAGAGTAATTGTGTAAGAATGATCTCTGGGGAACAGAGAGTGTGTGTCGTAGACTTTGGAGCATATGTGCCTGCTCTGGACTATAGGAGAACCTCTTTTGTGTGGGGCCCTGAACCTGTGGATTTATTCCTTTTCTCTTTTTTTGTGGACATTGTTTTTTCATCAGGACATCTAACCCACCACAGAGCAGAAAAGGACGGTTGAGTATCATGTCTTATAGCGGTTGTGTTGTGGCTCTACTCATGAGCGGTTCTTTATGGACTCATTTATTAGTTTGTAAAAGGGTCCACAGATTGTATGTTTGCCAGTGTCTAAGCTGCTTTATATTTTCAATCCAGTTTTTGGGGGTCTTTGATGTGGTTGAAATCAGGCTGTTTTTAGTAGGGCTGGGTAAAAAATATTGATTTCTCAATTTTAATCGATTCTCACTTTTACTAAACATTATCGATTCTTAAATCCCAATAATCGATTAGTCTATTTTTTTTGTACGAAATTCATAAACATAAAAACCGTTTTGGCGTTGTGGCGTGAGATCACTCTGTCTCAGCTCAGCTCAAGAGAACCAGCAGACATGAACACATCTTCTCTTCCGCCTTATACCAGTTACAGCGCAAAATAAACACGAATGAGCTTCTGAAAGTGTGTTAAAGATACAGGACAGCTTACTGAAATCCAGATCATGTCACATAGAATCACTCAATCAGTGTTTCAACCACAGAAAGACGTCAGGAAAACGGCTTACAAGTAAACAATATCACAGTTACCTCAGAAAAACCATATCCAGTGTCCATAAACTCGTTAGTCAGCTAGAAACATCAACTCTAGAGAGGATCATTTTGATAATTATATGCACCATTACAGAGGATATTCATAACATGTTCTTCAATATTAACAAATCTGGCAAGTTTTTATGACAGCCTCCCTTTTAAATGTTTATATTTCAAAAAAACTAATTGGAGTAGAATTATGATTGTGTAATTGTAAAGTTAATATTATAACTTTATTATTATATAAAAAAAAACACAATTTAGTGTCATTTAAGTGTTTGTATACAAATCAGTTAATTTGTACCTTCAATATTAGTCGGCTAATGTAGTATCAACTGACCTCCATAGTTTACAACATTAATTCAGAAATTAGTTTTCCTTGAGAACATTTATTATTATACCGGATACATATCCAAAATAATCCATATTGAATTGAATCGAAAAGTGAATCAAATCGAAAGCTTGTGAATCGAAATCGAATCGAATTGTGAAATTTGTGTCAATACCCAGCCCTAGTTTTTAGTGTATAGTCAAACTTCAGTAGAACAGCAGAAGAACATTCTGTGTGATCGGACCCGTTCTTATTTTATTAAAGGGGTCATGACACGAGAAATCAAATATTGTGAATATTGTGATCTAAATCTGACCTCTGACCTGTAATGTGTGTGTGTCTGTTGGCCAGAGGAGAACTGAGCGACTGAGTCTGGCTTCTCCCGAGGGTTTTTCTCCGTTATTTCTCCTGATGGAGTTTGGGTTCGTGCCACCGTCACCTTTGGCTTGCTCAGTTTGGGACAGTAAATATTCATGACACATGGTCGAATCCGATTCGGCGTTACAGCCGACAGTGTAATTATCATACAGTGACAGTGTGGGCATTAGATCAGTAATTTAGTTTATATGGTTAATTTAGTTTACTAATTAGTTTTATTTGGATATTTAGTTGAAAAATGTAGTGTCCCCAACTGAGCCAGATCATTTGCTGTGAAACAAGCAGCATTGTAGGGGCGTAACAATACATTGTGTCACAATATATCACAATACAAAATTGCAACAATCTGTATTGTGTATAGTTCACCTGAAATAAACAGTTTTAGTGTCAGTACTACATTAATCTACTATATATAATGTTGAATATTATGTATAATAATGCAATGGGAGAATGTTTTTGGTCCCGATCATGCCAAATGTCTTTTGTTACCAGTAAAAAGTGGCCTAGATTATTTTAAATATATCTAGTCAGTGATAGAGTGAAAGCATATTCGTCTGAAATAATTCTGTATTTTCATCTTCAGAATCATGAATATGTTAATTCTGGTGTCCTCACTGTCCTGTGCTTTGGGTTACCAGATCAAGTCCAAGCCTATTCATCTCCCACCCCAATGTTATGCTAAATTTAGCATTTTAATCAACAGTAAACACGCTTGTTAACCTTTTACCATATGTCTCTGTGTTACCAAGATTACGTCAGGCCGTGTAAGTGTTTGAGACATTAAGTCTTTTGTCTTTATGCACTTCCTGACTATTTACCATGACAAGTTTAGAGCAATATTGCCTGAGTGATTGGATTATGCATTTGAATGACACTGATTGAATTACGGCTGATGAGACAGGAATGTTTGGGGTGTGTCCTTATTTTCCTATGTCTCCTCCCCTGCTGTATAACCCCTCCCCCTGCTCTATAACTCCTCCCCCTGCTGTATAACCCCTCCCCCTGCTCTATAACCCCTCCCCCTGCTGTATAACCCCTCCCCCTGCTGTATAACCCCTCCCCCTGCTCTATAACTCCTCCCCCTGCTGTATAACCCCTCCCCCTGCTCTATAACCCCTCCCCCTGCTCTATAACCCCTCCCCCTGCTGTATAACCCCTCCCCCTGCTCTATAACCCCTCCCCCTGCTGTATAACCCCTCCCCCTGCTGCATAACCCCTCCCCCTGCTCTATAACCCCTCCCCCTGCTGTATAACCCCTCCCCCTGCTGCATAACCCCTCCCCCTGCTGCATAACCCCTCCCCCTGCTGCATAACCCCTCCCCCTGCTGCATAACCCCTCCCCCTGCTCTATAACCCCTCCCCCTGCTGTATAACCCCTCCCCCTGCTGTATAACCCCTCCCCCTGCTGCATAACCCCTCCCCCTGCTCTATAACCCCTCCCCCTGCTGTATAACCCCTCCCCCTGAAATGTAGATAAATGGCATTATTTTGTACTGTTAAATCAGACTGTTTTCGGACGACCTGCAGCACAGAGAGTTCTCATTAAAAGAATAACTTCAGTTTGATGCCGACGTCTCCTGGTCTTCATCTTCTGAGTTTCCTACACTTTAGAGGATAAAAGTTCAACACCTGTTTAACCTGGAGCTCCTCTGAACTGAATTAGAGACAGGTGAGATTATTGAGGGGGGAAAGTCTTGTTAACTTTTTCTTTTTACCATTACTGGCATATTTTTATTCTCCTGACGCTTTGATAATATTTTAAATAATGTAAGTGGGAAGTGTTCTCACTGATATGTTGGTGTCTTTGTTGAGGATGACTTGTAGCAGGTGTGGCGGCAGGATGGGCGGGGCTTTGAAGCGTTCCTCGGGTTTGAACATGTACACTTCCTGTCCGTACGGCCCAGGTGGAGAGCTGGACAGATCTACACACACACACACACACAACCGTCACATTAACACATGACCCTGTGCTGGATCTTCTCTACTGAAGCACACACACACACACACACGTGATCATTCTCACCGGACGTATCGGAGCACTCGAGCGAGTCCACCTGCAGCGCGTCAAACACCTCGAAATCAGATTTCTTCACATGGATCAGATTGTTAATGGTGCCCAACTGACTGGTGACAACCGGCTGAAGAGAAAACACAAACACATGAGTTCGGCCATCATCAAACTCCAAACCCGCGAGAGCACGAAAGACCATGACCACGAGCAGGACTGAGCCTGACCTACGCTAATCCATACGCAACAGTCCAAGTTTAGAGGTAAAAATGACATTTGAAATGTATCCGTGTCCTCATGTGTCAGATTCTTAAACTAAATCAACAAATTCAATCAGAATACAGAATATTTAGCAGAGGTGTCAAGTAACGAAGTACAAATACTTCATTACCTTACTTAAAGGGTTAGTTCAGCCAAAAATGTAAATTGTGTCATTAATGACTGAGCCTCATGTGGTTGGACACCCTGCGTCATATTCTCACGCATGCGTCGTGGAGACACACACGGAAGACAAGAACAAGTTGGATAAAGGGTTATTTTGATTTTTTTTTGCGCACAAAAACTATTGTCGTCGCATCGTAAAATGATTGTAGAGTCACTGTGGTGAGATGGACTTTGTAACGATGTTTTTAGTGCCTTTTATGGGTCTTGTGAGTGTAAATGTACTGAATGCCAATGGAGGCCTATCTGAAGCCTTTCTCAGCATCAGCTTTACACTAAAATATCTTCATTTGTGTCTGAAGATGAACGGAGGTCTGACGGGTGTCCAACCACATGAGGGTGAGGAATTAATGACACAATTTTTCATTTTTGGCTGAACTAACCCTTTAAGTAGGAATTTTGAGTATCTATACTTTACTGGAGTAATTATTTTTCAGCCTACTTTTTACTTCTACTCCTTACATTTTCAAGCATTTATCTGTACTTTCTACTCCTTACATTTTAATAATAGTCTCGTTACTCCTATTCCATTTCGGCATGTTTTCATTCCGGCTTCAAAAAAAAATAAAAATATCAGATGGAGTGAATTTGATTGTGGTTGGATGAGACGGATAAACACAAACCATTCCGACACTCTATTGGGTTGTAGGCGATCAATCACACCTGCACAAATCACACACAGTGTGGCCAGATAGGGCGGGTTCTCGTCGACGAGCAGCACTTTCAGCCAATCAGCGATCAGCAGGCAGACGTGCTCATTCATGACTGTAGCCGGGTTTTTAGCGCGATAACTCGTAGCTGTATATTCCAGTGATCGCTATGCCAGTGGCATAAATATACAGTAAGTTGTATCTACAGTAAAGAGTTGGAGAGTGACTCAACTCTCATTAAATAACCTGGCACTGAGCTATTTGTCTGAGCTACTCTGTCCACATTATCCCACACGAAATTTGAGGTCTGGTGATAAGAGACTTTTATCTGTCCCCAGATCTCGATTAAAACACAGAGGAGACAGAGCCTTTGCTATTGCCGGCCCTAGGCTATGGAATAGCCTTCCGGATTATATCAGATCGGCTCAGTCTGTAACCACTTTTAAATCTTCTCTTAAAACCTACTTTTTCTCTATAGCTTTTAATTTACTGTGATTTTATGTCTTAAACGTTGGGCTATGTCCTTGTTTCTTTAACTTGTGTATTGTTCAGCACTTTGGTCAGCCATGTTTGCTGTGTTTAAATGCGCTATATAAATAAACCAAACTTGAAACTTGAACTTGAAACTCTCAAACGTGAATTACACCTGTGACTCGAAGACTCTTTATAAATATAACCGTGACTCCTGTCCATCTTCATATACACACTCAGGACATCTGCAACTCAACCCCGACAGATGCTGAAAGATGTTAAAATCAACCATTAATCCGTTCTGACTGTGCTAAGTGCCTGTGCCATGTTCTTCACGGAAGACACACTGTAGTTTTGTCAAAGCAAAGTGCAACACAAAGGTAAGCGCATTGTTGTTATTTTGTGTTGACGGATTATTGTACAGTATCAATGAATTACGCATTTTGGCAGTGGTGTGTTCATTAGTGTGTGAAATAACTGTTTATTACATTGCTTTTTCCAATCTCTATATGAGGCGCTTTTTGCACGTAAATTGGCTTCTTACTGTTGACATTGAAAATGATGTATGTGTTTTTCAGAGGGATTGCCATTTTGACAGTTTCTACCAGGACATTATAGTCATATTTCATCCGTTTTACTGGGAAATTGATTTTTTTTTATCATCAATGTTGTTTTAAGGAGATAAAATGGTTACTTACTTATCAAAATTGATTGGTATGGCAATAAAATAATATCACATTATTAGGGGCCAAGCACCGAAGGTGCGAAGGCACCTATTGAAACCGTTCCCGTTCTTATTATTATTATTCATCTTCTTCTTCTTCTTCTTCTTCTTCCGCCACGAAGTCTATGGCAGCCCATAGAACCGTATGGTAAAAAGTTGTGAAATTTGGCACACTCATAGAGGACAGTCTGAAAAGTCACCATAGCAAATTTGGAGTCTCTAACTCAATCCCTCTAGCGCCACCATCAGTCCAAAATTTGACTCATGTTTATGCTAATAACTTTTGAACCATAAGGGCTAGAAACAAAATTCTTTTTCCCTCTGATTCCTTGGCTCAAGACGATTCGATTCCCTATGACGTCATTTTCCGTCATAAAAATGTTCCCGCCATTTTTATTTTTCCGAAAAACCTACTTTTACGAACTCGTCCTAGACGGTTCATCCGATTTGCACGAAAATTGAACCAGATCGAAAATCGAATCAAGTTGATTCGTCAAATCATTTGCGATAAACGCGCAAACAAATTTTACGTAGCGGTTGCAAAAACACACTTAAGGCAATATCTCCGCAACGCTTTATCGTATTCAAACCAAACTTGGTACATGTCATCACAAGCATGACTTGAGGCAACATACAGCATTTCGGCGCAGCGCCACCTACTGGTCCGGAGATACGAAAAATGGCTATTTTTGCTTATAACTTCTGAACTGTTTGTCCAAAAATCATAAAAGTGGTCTCGTTACATTCAGGACGGCATGCCGAGTCGTCTGATATTCAATTTTACCATATCGGCCATTTTGGCTGTCGGCCATTTTGAATTATGTGCTAGAATGCTGTATTTTATGAACACATGAACGGATTGTTACGAAACTCGGTTTGGGTCATCAACACGGTGCCCTGAATGAGCCCAAGAAGTTTCGAAACAGCGCCACCTAGTGGAGAATATTTTTTTTCAAATGCTTATAACTTTAGGTGAGATTGACTTATTTTCATGAGAGTAACTTTTTTTGTCTCCTGAATCCTCGCCGAGTCCAACGATACCAGACTTGCCAGGTTTCGGCGTATTATTTGTGCAGCGTAGTAATTTAGCACTTTAAAAACATTAGCTGATATCTTCGAAACCGCTAGTCCGATCGAGACGAAACCAGCATCAGAAGTTCGGAAACATAGGTCGATAGCCAAATGATAATGCCCAAATGTCAAAATATTGATAGTAAGGGGGTGTAAAATCCAATCAAAGTCAGGTGTCAGTCATTTTTCATGTGTTTTTTCATATAAATGTATATAACTCCAAAACTAAACAAGATATTTTCACCAAAATTGACACAGACATGTATGGGCTCACTCCAAGGACACATAAAAAAAATGATAGGATTGTGCCACTTGGTGGCGCTATAATAGAACAAAACATGAAATTCCCATTGACTACAATCCAGTTTTATGATATAAAATGCTATGCTTCACAAATGAATTGGTGTATCATTAAGAAACTTGAAATTGGCCATCAGCACCATGCCTTTAAGCTGCTTAAACGGTTTCAAAACAGCACCGCCATGTGGTCCATACTTATAATGAAAAGGCCTCTTGAGGCTATATCTCTGCAGACATATTGACACTATATTGACACCCTGCTTTGATATATTGACACCAATCTTTGCATGTGTCATTGTTCCCTTATTCTGACCACACCACATCAATTTCGTAACTGTGCCACCTATTGGTTGAAAGTGATAAATCATTAAATCATTATTATTGACTGTATTTATCATTTTACAGCTATTTTGCCTAAAATCACCTTAATAGGTCTTTAATTGCTCATTGCTGCCGTTGATCTGACATTGCCAGCATTTTTGGCATGTCTTGTCTTCTTCTTTGCGCTTGGCCCCGGTATTGCTGCTTGCAGCTATATTTATTTTTGGGTTTTTTCTTGGAGTGACTAGTTGCCTATAAGTATTGTAAAGGTGCATTATTTGAATGTCTGATCAGTGCTGCCAGATTGGGTCGACGATTTCCAGCCCAAAAACTCACCAAATGTACATTTATATTCAAAAAAATTTTATAACATGCCTCTGAATTTTTACTTTTTGCACCTTTACAATATTTATAGGCAACTAGTCATTAAATCTTCCGCTCCATGAAACACATTAATGCTCAGTAGTACACTTATGGCTCTTTAATGTATTTGCATTGTCCTAAAATGCGTTGATTTTCAATGGGAATATATGCGGCTGAAACGCATAGTGCATCTAAACATTTTCAACATTAACTTTTTAATACAACATTATAGTCATTGTGGCCTTTAGGATAATGGTGGGGTATGCACTGTGGCGCGGTCTAATCTTTTGTCCTTAAGGGGATAGTTCACCCAAAAATGGTGAACTATCCCTTTGTTCCAAACCTGTATGAGTTTCCTTGTTCTGAAGATATTCTGAAGAATGTTTGTAACTAAGCAGATTATATGCAATCATTGACTGCTATAGTATTTTCCTCTACTAATGCAGTCAATGGTTGCTCTATCTGCTTAGTTACAAACATTCTTCAGAATATCTTCAGAACAAAGAAACTCATACAGGTTTGGAACAACTTGAGGGTGAGGAAATGATGACAGAATTTTCATTTTTGGGTGAACTATCCCTTTAATGGCATTTTTTCCCTTAACATTACTTTTACTTTTATACTTTAAGTAGTTTTGAAACCAGTACTTTTACTTGAGTAAAAAGCTTGAGTTGATCCTTCAACTTCTACAGAAGTCTTTTTAAACCCCAGTATCTATACTTCTACCTGAGTAATGAATGCGAATACTCTTCTGATTAGACATGACATGTACGGATTTACACAGCACATTATAATTGCATAAATTATGTTAATAGATTATGATTTTAATGTACGAATATTAAATGATTTGAGCTAAAAACGGCAGTAGGAGTTGGCAAGTCTCCGTCTTCATGCGTGGTTAAATAACTTTATCCAACCGATTCGTGCAAGAATCCTAAAAGCCTGTCCAACTTAGCCAACGACTGTTTCTATGAATGTTTAGCCTAATTGAAATATTTACTCGTCTGATTCGCTGAGGAACAAAACACACTATGAAAACAGAATGTGTGTGTCTATGAAACATTTGTGTTTGTGCAGATGTTGGGAAAACAGCAGCCGTGCTTGTGGGATAACGTTATAAATCTGTAAAACTAAAAATATATAAATAACCGGCCACCGTGGCGGGTACATAAAAATAGCATAGCTACTGTTTCAGCTGGACGGCGGACAAAGATATAGAGCTGAGTAGAAAAACAGATATCAATGGGTCTGTCCAGTATCTCGTGATGAACCTCAGGCCAACTGCACACTTTAGAGAAGCTTCAGTGTCTCAGACTGACTGACTTAAAGCTGACACACACATCTCTGCTTCTGAAGGGATAGGCTTATTGTTTTTTTTAAATGGTAACATATTTATATAATATTCCATACATTATCAGAGCTTGGCAGACAGAATTATTATATATATTTTAGACAGGTTAATTAATAGATTATAGCCTAATTAATGTTATTATCAATGTATCATTTTAATCATACATAATAAATAATCCTGCCATATAAAGTTTGACATTTATTAAAAGAATATTTAGATAAAAATGGGACAAATAATTGCATAATAATATAGTCATAATTTAAGTAAATTAAGAAAAAAAATAATTGACAGAATTGTCAAAAAAGTGATTAGTGGTTCAGAATGACTGCTTAAAGGGACAGTTCACCCATAAATGAAAATTCTGTCATTATTTACTCACCCTCAAGTTGTTCCAAACATGTACACATTTCTTTGAACACACAGGACGATTACTGTGGAAGTCAATGATGCCCCAGAGCAGCCTGAGTACAAACTTTCTGCAAAATCTCTTCTTTTGTGTTCAGCAGAACAAAGAAACTCACACAGGTTTGAACATCATGAGGGAGAGTAAATGAGGACAGAATGTTTTAGTTTTGGGTGAACTATCCCTTTAAAGTGCACCAAATAGGCTACTAAAGAGTTCTTTTGAAATAAATTAAATAATCAAATGTAAAATAATATTAAATTTTATATTGTGGTGAATGGGTGTCCCTTATTTTGCCACACTGAGTATGTTGTCAACACGCTTCAGAAGATCCAAAAATAATAGTTTCATTGTTGGGACTAAAAACCTAAAACTGTAAGCCATAAAGAGCAGGAATCCTCCATTAATCTGCCCTACTCATAATGAAATGTATATCAGCTCATGGTTTGTGTGTGTATAAGAGAGAAAGAGATAATGTCAGTATTTCATTGAGACTTGAGATTAAATAAACTGCTGAAGTATTGTAGAGCTTGTAGTATTAATTATTAATCGGTTAAAAACAAGAAAGTGGCCGGTAAAACATTGAGTGGCAGGTAGATTCTGAAATCCAGTGGCCGGTGGACAAAAAAGTTCATTTCCATCCCTGTATTAAGGCCTGGATATTTAGGATATTTTATTTCTCAAGTCACTACTTTGGGCTTTAGCTGACTGGCCTGTGGAAATGCGGATAATCATTTCTGACGAAACTCAACCAATCAAACGAGCGTAAACGAGTAACAGAGGCGGCACAGTCAAGCCCAATGGAGATGACAAGCAAGCATGAACATTGTGCTAAACGTCTACTGTGTGTTGTGTGTGTGTGTCTCTCTCTCTCTCTCTCTCTGTGTGTGTGTGTGTGTGTGTGTCTCTCTCTCTCTCGCTGTGTGTGTGTGTGTGTGTGTGTGTGTGTGTGTCTCTCTCTCTCTGTGTGTGTGTGTGTGTGTGTCTCTCTCTGTGTGTGTGTGTGTGTGTGTGTGTCTCTCTCTGTGTGTGTGTGTGTGTGTGTCTCTCTCTGTGTGTGTGTGTGTGTGTGTGTGTCTCTCTCTGTGTGTGTGTGTGTGTGTGTGTGTGTGTGTGTGTCTCTCTCTGTGTGTGTGTGTGTGTGTGTGTCTCTCTCTGTGTGTGTGTGTGTGTGTGTCTCTCTCTGTGTGTGTGTGTGTGTGTGTGTGTGTGCGCGCGCTGTTGTTTTCAAATGCCTTTAACCTGAACGTTTGCCTGTATGAGGATCAGATGGACTTTGACTTCTTGAGCACAGAGTGATGCGTCCGCTGGCCTGTGGTTTTACACCTCTATAACGCTCATCATTTCTTGCATTTGTTTGTAGTGGTGATGCCTACAATAGGAAGCTGTGTTCATAAGTCATGTGACATTGTGTAGATATAGTCACCTCAGACGGGTCATGAAGCCACTGGCCATCAACAAAGAACTTGTACTGATGTTCTCCCTCAGGCAGGTCCAGGATTGCTACAAAATCATTATGGCTTCACAAAAAGAGAGGTGAAGAGAAATCAGCACAGGCATGAGCAGTGAATGAACTGAAGTGTGCTTCTGCTGATGAGGGTGGGCGGCTCACCTCTTATTGAGCGGGATCTTGCTGCTCCAGTTGTTGAAGGAGCCGGTGATGTAAACTTCTCTTCCTCCTCCAGCCCAGCGGATCACGGTCGGTCGAGCCTGAGAACTCGTCTTCACCATGTCCTCTAAATCTGGGGCGAAGTCCTTCTCACCCGACGCCTGGAGAACACACGAGCTTTAAAGGATGAGTTCACTTTTAAATCAACTTTTGCTGATAGTTTTAAACATCCAAGATGTCCATGTCTTTCTTTCTGCAGTCGAAAAGAAATGAAGGTTTTTTGATGAAAACATTCCAGGATTTTTCTCCATATAATGGACTTCAATGGGCTCCAAACGGTCCAAATGACAGTTTCAGTGCAGCTTTAAACGACACCAGATGATGAATAAGGGTCTGATCTAGACAAACCATCAGCTTCTGAGAGAAACCCAGCAGTATTTATGATATTATTTTACCTCTTATCAGACGAGCGTGATCATCTCTGAGCTCAGACATAACTTCCGGAGAGTGAGGTCAAAATACGAGCCTGGTCATAGATATATACGTAGATGCCTCATTAGCGCCTGCACGGATCAGTAGAATGAGGCATCTACTATCGATATATCTATAACCACGCTCGTATTTTGACCTCACTTAACGGAAGTTATGGCTGAGCTCAGAGATGATCATGTTCGTCTGATAAGAGGTAAAATAATTTTTTTCTAAAAGTTTATCTAAAAGTGAACTAATCCTTTAACGGCTAACCCAAAGGCTGCGTTTACACCTAGCATTAGCATGTCCTGGTGCAGAGGCGGTCGAGGACATGTGATCTGTGTCATGTAAACGCAATCCATCCAATCTGCATTCAGAAGTCATATAAACTTCACCTGACGGTCAGAAACTAATGCACAGATGCTAGAAATTAAACTTACTAGAACTATATAACGATAAACGTTGATCTTTAAAACAGTTTATTTCGACTTCCATGATACCGTGTGTCACGTTTCACCATCTGAGCGAAGCGATCGCCTGTCCATCAGTCATGAGATCTTATGAAGAGCTGCTCGCTGCTGAGCCTGGTGTCGGAAAGCCTCCAGTCCTCCATTTGTGAACGATTGTACTTTTCTTGAATAAATCACAAGATGTCCGTGATGCGCGTACCATAGATGATAAAGTTAAAGTTGTCTTAAGCTACGAAGCCATTTGAGCCTTTCAATCGCGCCACAGACATTATTTAAATATTGAACGGGAAACAGTTATCCGGATACAGACGACACTTAAGCCGCGTTTCCACCGAAATTACCCGGAACAATTTGTACCAGGAACTTTTTTTTACAGGAACTTCCCCCCCCCCCAGACCTGCTACTGTCTGTGTTTCCACTGCGGTCTAAAGTAGGGCTGTAAGAAAAGAAAATCTTGGTCGACTGAAGTCCTGAAATTTTCGACTAAAAATTACGTTAGGAAAAAAAAACATTAAATTGATTAGCTGCGCACTATGCGCAGTACTTGGTAGCCTTGTTGTCTGCCTAAATGAATTATAAATAAACATAAAAAACTAGTAGGCTATTTGCAATATATGAAATAGTTTTTGATCTGATTATTTCGCACTGAAGTGAGTCTGACACACGAGTCTGTGGCTCTGACAGCCTCGCATCACGTGCACCTGCGCAATATCATTTCCGAAAATATAGTACTATGTTGTCAACTAGATATCATCACAAGAACTTTTAAGGAATATGCAACATAATTTAGACAATTGTTTTTGTCATATGTAACTGACAGACAGTATCATTTCAGCCGCTCTGTGCAGCTCGAACATATAACGTTAGAAGCTCAGCTGAGACACGAACAGACTATTAACTTAAAGCTTTTACTCTTAAACTCAAACGCTCTCACAATTAAATAAATAATATAAGTTACAGAAAACTAGCCTTCTTCAATCTGTCTCTCTTCTCCAGACGGGTTGGGCTAATCCAAAAGTGAAAACAATGGGGGTGTTCTGAAGACAGACTGAGACCTGTGAAACAGCTGCTCTGAAAACACCCCCATTAGCAGTTAGTGCTTTCCACCTGATCAAATGAACGCGGCAAAAAATCGAGAATTTTGGTCGAGCCAGAACGTATTCTGAAAACTCGTAAAGCTAGATTTAAAATAAGACAGCGTATGTTATTATCAACTATTACAGACCGTGAGATGGCTGAGGCGAACGCACGCCATCAGACAGAAAGAGCAAGACTGATATTTTCTGAACGCAGAACGAACCTCGCAAAAGACTTTTAAAAATGCCGGTTGAAATAAGATGCGGCATGAGCTCAACCAATCAGCATGTTCAGCGCCCAAGTCCCACCCCCGAAAGTTCCCGAACTTTGAGAAAGTTCTACCCCGGGGGCAGGAGAGGGAAATATTTACCCGGAACTTCATTTAGACCCTGAGGTGGAAACACACAGAGCACCAGCCCAGAGTTCCTCATTCCTGGGGAAAGATCCTGGTGGAAACGCGGCTTTAATGTGAACAAATGTAAACGTGTCCCGATTGGCTAATGATCTCCCGGTGATCACATGTTCAGTGTAAACGCAGCCATAATCACACACTGTTGGTACATTGGCCAGAACTGTGAGTAAGTAAAATGTATTTGTATAGCACATTTCACAGATAAAAATCACAACAAAAGGAGGAATACACAACATTATAAAAACATTACAGTACCTAATCAAAACCATATAGAAAAATAAACAGAAATGCACAGAAGAGCGGCCTGACCACCCTACAGTCCAGCCTCTTTAAATAGAAGAGTTTTCAACTGTGTTTTAAAATGTTCCACTGAGTCGAGGCAAAGGAAGGAGGCAATGCCTGGGTGCCACCGCTTGAAATCAACCTTTTCAAATGTGTGTGGGGGGGCAACTAAAAATCTCTGCCCTGTTGATCTTAGACTAGGTGAGGACGCAGCTGTATCAGGTCAGAGATGTAACTGTCCTTGTAGGGCTCTAAAAGTGAGAACCAACATTTTAAAGTGCATTCTACATTTCCCCGGTGACCAGTGAAGTGAAGCTCAGACCAGTGTGAGGTGTGCTCTTTTACTGGTGTGGGTTAGAAGCCTAGCAGCAGAATTCTGGACAGTCTGGAGGTGACACAAATCTTTCTTATTTAGGCAAATACAAAGGCTGTTAAACAGGATGAGATAAAGGCATGAATGATCATCTCCAATTCGGCCTTTGACACCAAGGCTCTTATTTTCGAAATGTTTCTTAATTGAAAGAAACTTGAAAGTTGATTGGAGTGTTTCTTCAAGGACATGGCAGAATG
>NC_137102.1:62968833-62973833 GCF_949357685.1 Gobio gobio
ACCCTCAATCACTCCCTAAACCCTCAATCACTCCCTAAACCCTCAATCGCTCCCTAAACCCTCAATCGCCCCCTAAACCCTCAATCGCTCCCTAAACCCTCAATCGCTCCCTAAACCCTCAATCGCCCCCTAAACCCTCAATCGCCCCCTAAACCCTCAATCGCTCCCTAAACCCTCAATCGCTCCCTAAACCCTCAATCGCTCCCTAAACCCTCAATCGCCCCCTAAACCCTCAATCACTCCCTAAACCCTCAATCGCTCCCTAAACCCTCAATCGCTCCCTAAACCCTCAATCGCCCCCTAAACCCTCAATCGCTCCCTAAACCCTCAATCGCTCCCTAAACCCTCAATCGCCCCCTAAACCCTCAATCGCCCCCTAAACCCTCAATCGCTCCCTAAACCCTCAATCGCTCCCTAAACCCTCAATCGCTCCCTAAACCCTCACAATCGCTCCCTAAACCCTCAATCGCTCCCTAAACCCTCACAATCGCTCCCTAAACCCTCAATCGCTCCCTAAACCCTCACAATCGCTCCCTAAACCCTCAATCGCTCCCTAAACCCTCAATCGCTCCCTAAACCCTCAATCGCCCCCTAAACCCTCAATCACTCCCTAAACCCTCAATCGCTCCCTAAACCCTCAATCACTCCCTAAACCCTCAATCGCTCCCTAAACCCTCAATCGCCCCCTAAACCCTCAATCGCTCCCTAAACCCTCAATCGCCCCCTAAACCCTCAATCGCTCCCTAAACCCTCAATCGCTCCCTAAACCCTCACAATCGCTCCCTAAACCCTCAATCGCCCCCTAAACCCTCAATCGCTCCCTAAACCCTCAATCCCTGTTCCCTATTGTAGTCCAATAATGCAGTTCACTTGAAGGACTGAATGAAGACAAGTGAGCGAATTCGGACTTGTTATTGCAGTGCATTGTGGGATAGAATGAGTGACTCAATAACGTCCCCTATGGTTTTGGACACCACTACAGACGGCTGCTCCCTCAGATAGTGCCCTATGTAGGGTATAGGGGGCGATCTCAGATAGTGCCCTATGTAGGGTATAGGGGGCGATGTCAGATAGTGCCCTATGTAGGGTATAGGGGGCGATCTCAAATAGTGCCCTATGTAGGGTATAGGGGGCGATCTCAGATAGTGCCCTATGTAGGGTATAGGGGGCGATCTCAGATAGTGCCCTATGATGTCAGATAGTGCCCTATGTATGGTATAGGGGCGATGTCAGATAGTGCCCTATGTAGGGTATAGGGGATGATGTCAGATAGTGCCCTATGATGTCAGATAGTGCCCTATGTAGGGTATAGGGGGGCGATGTCAGATAGTGCCCTATGTAGGGTATAGGGGGGCGATGTCAGATAGTGCTCTATGTAGGGTATAGGGGGCGATGTCAGATAGTGCCCTATGTAGGGTATAGGGGGCGATGTCAGATAGTGCCCTATGTAAGGTATAGGGGGCGATGTCAGATAGTGCCCTATGTAGGGTATATGGGGCGATGTCAGATAGTGCCCTATGTAGGGTATAGGGGCGATGTCAGATAGTGCCCTATGTAGGGTATAGGGGGCGATGTCAGATAGTGCCCTATGTAGGGTATAGGGGGCGATGTCAGATACTGCCCTATGTAGGGTATAGGGGGCGATGTCAGATAGTGCCCTATGTAGGGTATAGGGGGCGATGTCAGATAGTGCCCTATGTAGGGTATAGGGGGGCGATGTCAGATAGTGCCCTATGTAGGGTATAGGGGGGCGATGTCAGATAGTGCTCTATGTAGGGTATAGGGGGCGATGTCAGATAGTGCCCTATGTAGGGTATAGGGGGCGATGTCAGATACTGCCCTATGTAGGGTATAGGGGGCGATGTCAGATAGTGCCCTATGTAGGGTATATGGGGCGATGTCAGATAGTGCCCTATGTAGGGTATAGGGGGGCGATGTCAGATAGTGCCCTATGTAGGGTATAGGGGGGCGATGTCAGATAGTGCTCTATGTAGGGTATAGGGGGCGATGTCAGATAGTGCCCTATGTAGGGTATAGGGGGCGATGTCAGATAGTGCCCTATGTAAGGTATAGGGGGCGATGTCAGATAGTGCCCTATGTAGGGTATATGGGGCGATGTCAGATAGTGCCCTATGTAGGGTATAGGGGCGATGTCAGATAGTGCCCTATGTAGGGTATAGGGGGCGATCTCAGATAGTGCCCTATGTAGGGTATAGGGGGCGATGTCAGATAGTGCCCTATGTAGGGTATAGGGGGCGATCTCAGATAGTGCCCTATGTAGGGTATAGGGGGCGATCTCAGATAGTGCCCTATGTAGGGTATAGGGGGCGATCTCAGATAGTGCCCTATGATGTCAGATAGTGCCCTATGTATGGTATAGGGGCGATGTCAGATAGTGCCCTATGTAGGGTATAGGGGATGATGTCAGATAGTGCCCTATGATGTCAGATAGTGCCCTATGTAGGGTATAGGGGGGCGATGTCAGATAGAGCCCTATGTAGGGTATAGGGGGGCGATGTCAGATAGTGCCCTATGTAGGGTATAGGGGGCGATGTCAGATAGTGCCCTATGTAAGGTATAGGGGGCGATGTCAGATAGTGCCCTATGTAGGGTATATGGGGCGATGTCAGATAGTGCCCTATGTAGGGTATAGGGGGCGATGTCAGATAGTGCCCTATGTAGGGTATAGGGGGTGATGTCAGATAGTGCCCTATGTAGGGTATAGGGGGCGATGTCAGATAGTGCCCTATGTAGGGTATAGGGGGCGATGTCAGATAGTGCCCTATGTAGGGTATAGGGGGCGATGTCAGATAGTGCCCTATGTAAGGTATAGGGGCGATGTCAGATAGTGCCCTATGTAAGGTATAGGGGCGATGTCAGATAGTGCCCTATGTAGGGTATAGGGGGCGATGTCAGATAGTGCCCTATGTAGGGTATAGGGGGCGATGTCAGATAGTGCCCTATGTAGGGTATAGGGGGCGATGTCAGATAGTGCCCTATGTAGGGTATAGGGGGCGATGTCAGATAGTGCCCTATGTAGGGTATAGGGGGCAATGTCAGATAGTGCCCTATGTGGGGTATAGGGGGCGATGTCAGATAGTGCCCTATGTGGGGTATAGGGGGCGATGTCAGATAGTGCCCTATGTGGGGTATAGGGGGCGATGTCAGATAGTGCCCTATGTGGGGTTTAGGGGGCGATGTCAGATAGTGCCCTATGTAGGGTATAGGGGGCGATGTCAGATAGTGCCCTATGTGGGGTATAGGGGGCGATGTCAGATAGTGCCCTATGTGGGGTATAGGGGGCGATGTCAGATAGTGCCCTATGTGGGGTATAGGGGGCGATGTCAGATAGTGCCCTATGTAGGGTATAGGGGGTGATGTCAGATAGTGCCCTATGTAGGGTATAGGGGGCGATGTCAGATAGTGCCCTATGTGGGGTATAGGGGGCGATGTCAGATAGTGCCCTATGTGGGGTATAGGGGGCGATGTCAGATAGTGCCCTATGTAGGGTATAGGGGGCGATGTCAGATAGTGCCCTATGTAGGGTATAGGGGGTGATGTCAGATAGTGCCCTATGTAGGGTATAGGGGGTGATGTCAGATAGTGCCCTATGTAGGGTATAGGGGGCGATGTCAGATAGTGCCCTATGTAGGGTATAGGGGGTGATGTCAGATAGTGCCCTATGTAGGGTATAGGGGGTGATGTCAGATAGTGCCCTATGTAGGGTATAGGGGGCGATGTCAGAGTGCCCTATGTAGGGTATAGGGGGTGATGTCAGATAGTGCCCTATGTAGGGTATAGGGGGCGATGTCAGATAGTGCCCTATGTAGGGTATAGGGGGTGATGTCAGATAGTGCCCTATGTAGGGTATAGGGGGCGATGTCAGATAGTGCCCTATGTAGGGTATAGGGGGCGATGTCAGATAGTGCCCTATGTAGGGTATAGGGGGTGATGTCAGATAGTGCCCTATGTAGGGTATAGGGGGCGATGTCAGATAGTGCCCTATGTGGGGTATAGGGGGTGATGTCAGATAGTGCCCTATGTAGGGTATAGGGGGTGATGTCAGATAGTGCCCTATGTAGGGTATAGGGGGTGATGTCAGATAGTGCCCTATGTAGGGTATAGGGGGCGATGTCAGATAGTGCCCTATGTAGGGTATAGGGGGTGATGTCAGATAGTGCCCTATGTAGGGTATAGGGGGTGATGTCAGATAGTGCCCTATGTAGGGTATAGGGGGCGATGTCAGATAGTGCCCTATGTAGGGTATAGGGGGTGATGTCAGATAGTGCCCTATGTAGGGTATAGGGGGCGATGTCAGATAGTGCCCTATGTAGGGTATAGGGGGTGATGTCAGATAGTGCCCTATGTGGGGTATAGGGGGCGATGTCAGATAGTGCCCTATGTAGGGTATAGGGGGCGATGTCAGATAGTGCCCTATGTAGGGTATAGGGGGCGATGTCAGATAGTGCCCTATGTAGGGTATAGGGGGCGATGTCGGATTCAGCCTTTGATTGGACATGGAGAGGTGATGTTACTCTGCATCAGGGCCTCATGATTAGACCTGTCACGATTATAAAAATAATCGTTTGATCGCGATTAATTGGTCTAATCGCGGTCATTACAGGTGATCGTTATTATTGCCCACTATTAGAAGACACAAGGGGGCCCTGTAGTTAGTAGCGGGAAGTTCGGATCATTTTACAGACTCGGATCTTTGAATCTCGTTCAGCAAAATGAAAAAAAAAAAAAATGGAGTCGTTTCAGCATAACAGGAAGAACGAAAGACTCGGACCCGGCGGAACGTCGAAAGATGAACTAATAATTTCTCTTTCCGGTTCTGACAGCATTGTCTACTATAGGACTGACAGGAAGAACGAAAGACTCAACCCGAACTCGAGGGATGAACTAACATTTTCTGTTTCATGTACAGAACCTATGGGATTTTGCGCACACGCGCGGCCAACAAAATGAACGGATCACTCTCTGAGACAACTCGGTAG
>NC_137102.1:62978833-62985727 GCF_949357685.1 Gobio gobio
GAGTCTGTGCGCTACATTCGGGCTCGGGTCGGGCTCGGACATAAATATCTTAATGCCTGTCGGGCTCGGGTCGGGCTCGGACATAAATATCTTAATGCCTGTCTTGCTCGGGTCGGGCTCGGACATAAATATCTTAATGCCTGTCGGGCTCGGGTCGGGCTCGGACATAAATATCTTAATGCCTGTCTTGCTCGGGTCGGGTTCGGACATAAATATCTTAATGCCTGTCGGGCTCGGGTCGGGCTCGGACATAAATATCTTAATGCCTGTCGGGCTCGGGTCGGGCTCGGACATAAATATCTTAATGCCTGTCTTGCTCGGGTCGGGCTCGGACATAAATATCTTAATGCCTGTCGGGCTCGGGTCGGGTTCGGACATAAATATCTTAATGCCTGTCGGGCTCGGGTCGGGCTCGGACATAAATATCTTAATGCCTGTCTTGCTCGGGTCGGGCTCGGACATAAATATCTTAATGCCTGTCGGGCTCGGGTCGGGTTCGGACATAAATATCTTAATGCCTGTCGGGCTCGGGTCGGGCTCGGACATAAATATCTTAATGCCTGTCGGGCTCGGGTCGGGCTCGGACATAAATATCATAATGCCTGTCTTGCTCGGGTCGGGTTCGGACATAAATATCTTAATGCCTGTCGGGCTCGGGTCGGGCTCGGACATAAATATCTTAATGCCTGTCTTGCTCGGGTCGGGCTCGGACATAAATATCTTAATGCCTGTCGGGCTCGGGTCGGGTTCGGACATAAATATCTTAATGCCTGTCGGGCTCGGGTCGGGCTCGGACATAAATATCTTAATGCCTGTCGGGCTCGGGTCGGGCTCGGACATAAATATCTTAATGCCTGTCTTGCTCGGGTCGGGTTCGGACATAAATATCTTAATGCCTGTCGGGCTCGGGTCGGGCTCGGACATAAATATCTTAATGCCTGTCTTGCTCGGGTCGGGCTCGGACATAAATATCTTAATGCCTGTCGGGCTCGGGTCGGGCTCGGACATAAATATCTTAATGCCTGTCGGGCTCGGGTCGGGTTCGGACATAAATATCTTAATGCCTGTCGGGCTCGGGTCGGGCTCGGACATAAATATCTTAATGCCTGTCTTGCTCGGGTCGGGCTCGGACATAAATATCTTAATGCCTGTCGGGCTCGGGTCGGGTTCGGACATAAATATCTTAATGCCTGTCGGGCTCGGGTCGGGCTCGGACATAAATATCTTAATGCCTGTCTTGCTCGGGTCGGGCTCGGACATAAATATCTTAATGCCTGTCGGGCTCGGGTCGGGTTCGGACATAAATATCTTAATGCCTGTCGGGCTCGGGTCGGGTTCGGACATAAATATCTTAATGCCTGTCGGGCTCGGGTCGGGTTCGGACATAAATATCTTAATGCCTGTCGGGCTCGGGTCGGGTTCGGACATAAATATCTTAATGCCTGTCGGGCTCGGGTCGGGCTCGGACATAAATATCTTAATGCCTGTCGGGCTCGGGTCGGGCTCGGACATAAATATCTTAATGCCTGTCTTGCTCGGGTCGGGTTCGGACATAAATATCTTAATGCCTGTCGGGCTCGGGTCGGGCTCGGACATAAATATCTTAATGCCTGTCTTGCTCGGGTCGGGCTCGGACATAAATATCTTAATGCCTGTCGGGCTCGGGTCGGGCTCGGACATAAATATCTTAATGCCTGTCTTGCTCGGGTCGGGTTCGGACATAAATATCTTAATGCCTGTCGGGCTCGGGTCGGGTTCGGACATAAATATCTTAATGCCTGTCGGGCTCAGGTCGGGCTCGGACATAAATATCTTAATGCCTGTCGGGCTCGGGTCGGGCTCGGACATAAATATCTTAATGCCTGTCGGGCTCGGGTCGGGTTCGGACATAAATATCTTAATGCCTGTCGGGCTCGGGTCGGGCTCGGACATAAATATCTTAATGCCTGTCTTGCTCGGGTCGGGCTCGGACATAAATATCTTAATGCCTGTCTTGCTCGGGTCGGGCTCGGACATAAATATCTTAATGCCTGTCTTGCTCGGGTCGGGCTCGGACATAAATATCTTAATGCCTGTCGGGCTCGGGTCGGGCTCGGACATAAATATCTTAATGCCTGTCGGGCTCAGGTCGGGCTCGGACATAAATATCTTAATGCCTGTCGGGCTCAGGTCGGGCTCGGACATAAATATCTTAATGCCTGTCGGGCTCGGGTCGGGTTCGGACATAAATATCTTAATGCCTGTCGGGCTCAGGTCGGGCTCGGACATAAATATCTTAATGCCTGTCTTGCTCGGGTCGGGTTCGGACATAAATATCTTAATGCCTGTCGGGCTCGGGTCGGGTTCGGACATAAATATCTTAATGCCTGTCGGGCTCAGGTCGGGTTCGGACATAAATATCTTAATGCCTGTCTTGCTCGGGTCGGGTTCGGACATAAATATCTTAATGCCTGTCGGGCTCGGGTCGGGCTCGGACATAAATATCTTAATGCCTGTCGGGCTCGGGTCGGGCTCGGACATAAATATCTTAATGCCTGTCTTGCTCGGGTCGGGTTCGGACATAAATATCTTAATGCCTGTCGGGCTCGGGTCGGGCTCGGACATAAATATCTTAATGCCTGTCTTGCTCGGGTCGGGTTCGGACATAAATATCTTAATGCCTGTCTTGCTCGGGTCGGGCTCGGACATAAATATCTTAATGCCTGTCTTGCTCGGGTCGGGTTCGGACATAAATATCTTAATGCCTGTCGGGCTCGGGTCGGGCTCGGACATAAATATCTTAATGCCTGTCTTGCTCGGGTCGGGTTCGGACATAAATATCTTAATGCCTGTCTTGCTCGGGTCGGGTTCGGACATAAATATCTTAATGCCTGTCGGGCTCGGGTCGGGCTCGGACATAAATATCTTAATGCCTGTCGGGCTCGGGTCGGGCTCGGACATAAATATCTTAATGCCTGTCGGGCTCGGGTCGGGCTCGGACATAAATATCTTAATGCCTGTCTTGCTCGGGTCGGGTTCGGACATAAATATCTTAATGCCTGTCTTGCTCGGGTCGGGTTCGGACATAAATATCTTAATGCCTGTCTTGCTCGGGTCGGGTTCGGACATAAATATCTTAATGCCTGTCGGGCTCGGGTCGGGTTCGGACATAAATATCTTAATGCCTGTCTTGCTCGGGTCGGGTTCGGACATAAATATCTTAATGCCTGTCTTGCTCGGGTCGGGTTCGGACATAAATATCTTAATGCCTGTCGGGCTCGGGTCGGGCTCGGACATAAATATCTTAATGCCTGTCTTGCTCGGGTCGGGTTCGGACATAAATATCTTAATGCCTGTCTTGCTCGGGTCGGGTTCGGACATAAATATCTTAATGCCTGTCGGGCTCAGGTCGGGCTCGGACATAAATATCTTAATGCCTGTCGGGCTCGGGTCGGGCTCGGACATAAATATCTTAATGCCTGTCGGGCTCGGGTCGGGTTCGGACATAAATATCTTAATGCCTGTCTTGCTCGGGTCGGGTTCGGACATAAATATCTTAATGCCTGTCTTGCTCGGGTCGGGTTCGGACATAAATATCTTAATGCCTGTCGGGCTCGGGTCGGGCTCGGACATAAATATCTTAATGCCTGTCTTGCTCGGGTCGGGTTCGGACATAAATATCTTAATGCCTGTCTTGCTCGGGTCGGGTTCGGACATAAATATCTTAATGCCTGTCGGGCTCAGGTCGGGCTCGGACATAAATATCTTAATGCCTGTCGGGCTCAGGTCGGGCTCGGACATAAATATCTTAATGCCTGTCGGGCTCGGGTCGGGCTCGGACATAAATATCTTAATGCCTGTCGGGCTCGGGTCGGGCTCGGACATAAATATCTTAATGCCTGTCGGGCTCAGGTCGGGCTCGGACATAAATATCTTAATGCCTGTCGGGCTCGGGTCGGGCTCGGACATAAATATCTTAATGCCTGTCTTGCTCGGGTCGGGTTCGGACATAAATATCTTAATGCCTGTCTTGCTCGGGTCGGGTTCGGACATAAATATCTTAATGCCTGTCTTGCTCGGGTCGGGTTCGGACATAAATATCTTAATGCCTGTCGGGCTCAGGTCGGGCTCGGACATAAATATCTTAATGCCTGTCTTGCTCGGGTCGGGTTCGGACATAAATATCTTAATGCCTGTCTTGCTCGGGTCGGGTTCGGACATAAATATCTTAATGCCTGTCGGGCTCAGGTCGGGCTCGGACATAAATATCTTAATGCCTGTCGGGCTCGGGTCGGGCTCGGACATAAATATCTTAATGCCTGTCGGGCTCGGGTCGGGTTCGGACATAAATATCTTAATGCCTGTCTTGCTCGGGTCGGGTTCGGACATAAATATCTTAATGCCTGTCGGGCTCGGGTCGGGCTCGGACATAAATATCTTAATGCCTGTCGGGCTCGGGTCGGGCTCGGACATAAATATCTTAATGCCTGTCTTGCTCGGGTCGGGTTCGGACATAAATATCTTAATGCCTGTCTTGCTCGGGTCGGGTTCGGACATAAATATCTTAATGCCTGTCTTGCTCGGGTCGGGTTCGGACATAAATATCTTAATGCCTGTCTTGCTCGGGTCGGGTTCGGACATAAATATCTTAATGCCTGTCGGGCTCGGGTCGGGCTCGGACATAAATATCTTAATGCCTGTCGGGCTCGGGTCGGGCTCGGACATAAATATCTTAATGCCTGTCGGGCTCGGGTCGGGCTCGGACATAAATATCTTAATGCCTGTCGGGCTCGGGTCGGGTTCGGACATAAATATCTTAATGCCTGTCTTGCTCGGGTCGGGTTCGGACATAAATATCTTAATGCCTGTCTTGCTCGGGTCGGGTTCGGACATAAATATCTTAATGCCTGTCGGGCTCAGGTCGGGTTCGGACATAAATATCTTAATGCCTGTCGGGCTCGGGTCGGGCTCGGACATAAATATCTTAATGCCTGTCGGGCTCGGGTCGGGCTCGGACATAAATATCTTAATGCCTGTCTTGCTCGGGTCGGGTTCGGACATAAATATCTTAATGCCTGTCTTGCTCGGGTCGGGTTCGGACATAAATATCTTAATGCCTGTCGGGCTCGGGTCGGGTTCGGACATAAATATCTTAATGCCTGTCGGACGCAGGTCGGGCTCGGACAGAAAAATGCGGCCCGATCCGCACTCTAGTCTGCATACGTTGAGCGCATGGAGTTGCTGTTCGAAGCTCACAGTGTCGATGATGGAAAGAAAGTTCCAGTATTGTTGAGCTCAGTCGGCGCAGCAACATATGGCCTTCTACGCAACCCAGTCCAGCCTGACAAACCAAAGGACAAAACTTTTAATCAGATCGTGACCATCCTAAAAGATTATTATGAACCTAAACCATTGGTCATCGCTGAGCGTTTCAGGTACCGAAAATGTGTCCAGAAACGCGGCCAGACAGTGACGGGGTATGCTGCTGAGCTGCGCCAGCTCGCTGCGAATTGTGATTTCGGGGACAAGCTGGATGAAGCTCTACGTGATGGATTTGTCAGCGGAGTTGCGGAAAGGTGATGATGTCACCGCTGTTCACAAGGTAAAGGGGAGATGGCGCTCACCTGCAAAATAAGAAGGGTGCTATAGATGTAAAGGAAAGAATCATAGCGCCAGTGATTGTTACTACAAAAACATAAAGTGTCATAAATGTGGCAAGGTCGGGCATATTCAGAAAGCATGCAGGACACGTGAGAGGCTGGAGAAAAAGGGAAAGAGAAACAGTGAGCGAAAAGAAGAAGCAATGACAGGCTACGTACAGGCTGACGAGATAGAAGACGACATTCTGATGTTTTCTGTGTTCAGTGCAAGTGGTGCTGGCCGACGGCCATACAGGGCAATTTTTGATGTAAATGGAAAAAAAGTGCAGATGGAAATTGACACAGGAGCAGGAGTCAGCATTATCTCAGAAAATGTGTATGAGCAGGAAATGTGTCATTCTCACATGTGCCACTGGAGGCAACAGCGTCACGCTGAAGAGTTATTCAGGAGAAACCATTCCAGTGAAAGGACAGTTCATTGCAAAAGTGACTTATGTAAATCAGATTGCTGATCTACCGCTCATAGTAGTGGCTGGTGGCGGTCCTTCGCTGTGTGGACGTGAATGGCTGGATCAAATCAAGCTGAACTGGAAAGTGATTAAAAAAGTCACAGAAAACGTTTCACACCCAACAACTTAGTCAAGTCAAGTCAACTTTATTTATATAGCGCTTTTAACAATGTAGATTGTTTCAAAGCAGCTTTACAGTGTAAAACAGGAACATAATGCTGCATAATTTTATTCAGCTCTATAGCCATTCTGGAAAAAAACGCTGATGTCATCAGTTCATTTCAGTTATCATACAGTGACAGTGTGGGCTTTAGATCAGTAATTAGATCAGTAAATTAGTTTAAATAGTTAATTTAGTTTATTAATTAGATTTATTTCGATTTTTAGTTGAACATGTAGTGTCCCCAACTGAGCACGCCAAGCCAGAGGCAACAGTGGCAAGGAAACCAAAACCCCAATATTTGACTTCTGTGTCAAACAGTTGTAGTCCTGGACTCTGATTGGTCCAGTCGATCTGCCAGTTCATTAATGTAAATGTTAAATAGAGTTGAGGCAGCAGCCCAGTCTGACCCCTCGCTGTTGGGAAACATATTCTGTTCTTTGTTGACCAATTTTTACTGCACATTTATTTTTGTTATACATGTTTTTAATTAAGTCATATGTTTTTCCCCCAATACCACTTTGAATGATTTTATAAAACAATCCTTTAGGCCAAATGGAATCAAAAGCCTTCCTGAAATCGACGAAGCAAGCAAATATTTTTCTGTCTTTCTTTTGGTGTACATGTTGGTTTATTAATGTGTGTA